>NW_024412423.1:20179788-20237458 GCF_014898765.1 Herpailurus yagouaroundi | reverse complement strand
AAAGAAAAGAAAAGAAAAGAAAAGAAAAGAAAAGAAAAGAAAAGAAAAGAAAAGAGCTGTTATGCCTCAAAACTTAACTCTACCAAAGTAAAAGTAGGGAAAGGAACAACAACAACAAAAAAAATAGATACCTTGTTTTTGAAAGAGCTGATTACTTTCATATACTGTTGGATTTGTTTCCCTAGTTCTTCAAATAATTTTGGTCTTTCTTCAGATTCCTGGAATCGCATCTTAATAGGGTGACCTAGATTCTTAACAGACGAAAGAATGCTTAAACTATCAAAGTAGTATTGTCTCTACTATTACCGAGATCTACTATGGAATACATTTCATTTCCATGTGCTATATATAAAAAGCCCAATAATGCTCCCCAGCCCAGTGAAATATATCCTTAGGCTAAATATGAGAATATACCTCTATACTGGTTCCATGTGGAGCCACAGTTCAACTTGTCACTGGAGTCCTAATTTTCAAAACACAGTGGGGAGACAACCCAAAAATAGGTGCCTCCCGATAGTGATACACAATCCTAAGTATGAAGCACATGTGCCAAAAAAACAGCTTGTAAATTAAATCTGAAGTCTCTAGTTCTAACCATGAATTTATTAGATGGCAATAAACACCACAGAAGTAAATTAGACAGTAATAAGCAGAAAAACAAACAAAAAAAACTAGATCAGATTTTCTAGTTTTTTTGTCTTGTTTTGTTTTGTGTTTAATAACTAAGGGGGCAGAAAGATAACTACACAGATTGAGGAGACAAAGGAGCATGTATGGTCCTTATGGGGTTCCTGAGTCAAACTAACTAAAAAATACTTTATAAAACAACTGGAATTTGAAAACTAAATACACAGTAACATTAAAGTGGTATTAAAGGAGCGCCTGGGTGGCTCAGTTGGTTAAGCATCCGACTTCGGCTCAGATTATGGTCCCACAGTTTGTGGGTTTGAGCCCCACATTGGGCTCTGTGCTGACAGCCCAGAGCTTGGAGCCTGATTCGTATTCTGTGTCTCCCTCTCTCTCTGTCCCTCCCCTACCCACCCCCTCTCAAAAATAAACATTTAAAAAATTTTTTTAATTAAAAAATAAAAAAATAAAGGGGAGCCTGAGCGGCTCAGCCAGTTAAGCATCTGACTCTTGGTTTCGGCTAAGGTCATGATCTCACAGTTTTTGAGTTCAAGCCCCCACGTCAGGCTCTGCACTGCCAGGATGGAACCTGCTTAGGATTCTGTCTCCCTCTCCCTCTCTCCCCCTACCCTGCTCACTCTCTCTCAAACTAAACAAACATTAAAAAGGGGGATGGAGGTGGTGGGGGGGATACGAAAGAATTTTTTAATGTAATAATGATATATAGTTTAATGTTGCATTTTCTTTTAAATACATACTGAAATATTTTCAGATTAAATACAACACAAAAGACTTTCATCAAATACCTAGGAGTGGAAGGGAGCAAAAATGAAACAAAATTGGTCATCAACTGACAAAAGTTGAAACTACTGTTCTACTTTGCTGTGTTTGAACATCGCCCATAATAAAAACTAAAACAAAAAACTCAAATCTGAAGGATCTCTCTGGAAGCTCTTAGTATCCTTCCAGAATGACAGGAAATTTGAAGGCATGGTCCTTGAGCAATTCCATTTCAGAAGGGAGTCACAATGGCCCAGTTTGACAACAAAGTAATCCACAGAAAGGTGAAAAGTTCTTCTTGTGCATTTGCATCCTTTTGCAAACAAAGGCCTCAACCTTAGATCATTTTTTGTTATTTTTTTTGTAAATAAAGTTTTATTCAAACACAGTCACTTCATTCATTTGCAGCCCTTAACTCACAGAAAAGGCAATGACCCTGGACATGCACTAAAACATTCAGTGTACCAGTTATTATCCAAGGGCCTTTAGATCTTCACCCCAACATTCTCCCAACTGAACTTTTTCAGCCCCTTCATTTTTTTGTGCTTTCAACCCTAAGTTTAATGATCAGATTCTTTAATACAAAACCAGATGTTTTTGCTTTACTGAAAATCAAAGCTATATGGGGCTCCCGGGTGGCTCAGTCAGTTAAGCATCCGATTCTTGGTTTCAGCTCAGATCATGATCTTGCAGCTTCATGAGTTCAAGCCCCACATCGGACTCTGTGCTGGCAGCATGGGGCCTCCTTAAGATTCTCTCTCTCCCTCTCTCTCTCTGTCCCCCCACCCAACTCGCGCTTTCTCTCTCTCAAAATAAATACAAATGAAACTTAAAAAAAAAAAAGTTACATAACAACCCTCCCCCAATTGCATTACAATTGCCTTTAGGACAGGTTTTGCTAGGTTTTCCACCTCTGTATCAAGAATGCAATCTCCTTCAGTGAAACATTTTAAGGTTAAACTCCATTTTCAGAAAAATAATTTTGTTACTACAAGGTTCTAAAACAAAGATAATGGGGGCACCTAGGTGGCTCAGTCGGTTAGGCATCCAACTTCGGCTCAGGTCACTATCTCATGGTTCTTGACTTCAAGCCCCCCATCAAGATCTGTGCTGACAGCTCAGGGCCTGGAGCCTACTGCAGAGTCTGTATCTCCCTCTCTCTCTGCCCCTCCCCCACTCATACTTTGTCCCTCAAAAATGAATGCTAAAAAAATTTTTTTTTTTTTTTTTTTAATTTAAAAATGAAAGGAAAAAAAAGGAAGCACTAGGTCCAACATGGGGAATGAACTCACAACTCCCAAGATCAAGAGTCGCATGCTCTGGAGCACCTGGGTGTCTGTCTGTCTGTCTCTGTCTCTCTCTCCCCAGCCCCCCCAAAATCACTTACTTTTAATTCTGCCAATTTATCAACATAAACTTGCTTTGGCTGGTCTTCTCCATCCTCATACAACCAGTTTTCAGTATCTTCTAATTTCAGGGTAAAACTGTTACGATCCTAAAGATGAATAAAATATAATTAGTGATGACAAAAATTAGTCAACTGGCCAGTGAAGTCAGAAACACAGACTACAGCATCTGAATTCCCTCTAAAATATGGGGGGAGTAGGGAGACACAGACAAGACTGGCAGTATTATTTTGCTTGTTACCTGCAGACAGTTTTATAATTCTCTCTGGTACGTAAGGGATAGGTTTAAAAATTTGGACACATTTGGATGTTTGAAATTTTCAGAAATACAAAAAGCATTTGAAAATATGTAAGCTATAAAAAAATAAAATCTTAAAAAAACTTTTGTAACTATGTGTAGTGACAGATGTTTAACTAGACTTACGGTCATCATTTCAGGTTTGCACATGTCACTATGTTGTATTCCTGAAACTAACATAATGTTTATGTATCAATTACGCCTCAATTTTTTAAAAGTGAAATAAAATAACAGTAAGCCTCAAAGAAAAGTGAGCTGATTTTTTTTAAATACAAGGTAAATAATAGCATGCAAATGTATCAAAAAGTGATGCAACAAAAACAAACAAAAAAAATAATGAAGACTAGCCTTTGGGAATCATTGCACTAAAAAAAATACAACACTTTTCCCCCAGAAAAGCACATTTTAATCATTTGAACATATACCTACAGATGCCAGCTCCCTTTCTACTTAATACAGCTGAGGCCACTCCCAGAAAACATGGAATAGGCAGGCACATACTTACAGCTTCACTCACAAACTTCTCATACTCGCCGCTAAGCTTGTCCCTCATCTCGTACACGTACTCTTCCACAGCATTCTTGGCATCATTCCTCTCTTTCTCCAGTTTATCCTGCATGATCATCTTACCCTGAGAACAGTACACATTAGATATTCAGACAGCTGAGACGAGGTCCTCTTAAATGTTAACTAATGTCGTCCTACAAGGAGAGAATCCTTCTTCCCCAAATCCTCTTAGCTCTGCAAATCATCCATGAATGAGAAGTGGAAATATTAGTCCTCAATAAATTATGAAGATGAACTCTGAGTTTTGTAGGTGTGCTTAGAAAAAAAATAGGGGTGCCTGGGTGGCTCAGTCAGTTAAGCATCTGACTTCAGCTCAGGTCATGATCTCCCAGCTCCTGAGTTCGAGCCCTGTGTCGGGCTCTGTGCTGACAGCTCAGAGTCTAGAACCTGCTTCATTCAGACTGTGTCTCCTTCTCCCTCTCTGCCTTTAACCTGCTCACATTCTTATCTCTCAAAACTGAGTAAAAGTTAAAAAAAATTTTTTATAATAAAAAATAAATAGAAATTATCAATATTTAGAAACTCAAAAGCAAAAATAAGGAAGAGAATTCAAGACAAGTGAACTTTAAGAAACTATCAGCTCAATGTCACAAGGTGTTATACTCTGCAGTATTACTAAATACCAAAGAAAAACATCAAATCATTCACACAGTGTAAATGCTATAATTCTATAAAACAAATCTAAGATCCAAAGGATACATGATATTTAAAAAAAAAAAAAAAAGAAAAACTAACAGCAGACAATTCATTCAATAATTTGTGCTGCAGGGTCCCAAACCTTGCATCACTCATCATAACAAGAGTTCAGTATTGACTAGCAGTAGGGAAAGGAACTAATGAACAAAATAGCACTACCACTGATGCTTTGATTTCTACTACCATCAACTTCCGTGACCCACCTCATCAAACATGCCAAGCTCCCAAGTGAACAAACACACTCACACACCTGAACATGAACAATACCACCATTAAATCAAAGACATAATGTTAAAGATCTCATAACACAGCTTCTAGCAATATAGACATATACCGTAAAAGAATTTTGACATTACATGGGATTTGCCCTTGCATTACCCAAAAACCTAAAATTGCTGCCTCAAGCCCCATAAAGGTCACTAGACAAAGAGTTTGAGCTCTATGGCCATATTTATCAGTTAGCTGAATGTTCTAAGAGGCTGGAAATAACCACCTCATTTTCGATGTACAAGTTGAGCATCTCTCTGTCTATCTGCCATAACAGCTGATTCTCAATGGGCAGGTCCACAGTACTGGTCTTCACTTTTGCCTTCTTGGCTTGGGGTGGTTGGTCCATCTTTTTGTCTTTTGATCCAGCTTGAGAGGTCTAAAATAACAAGAAATCACTATTAACATATATGGGCCACCTTAAACTTCCATTTCAAGAGTTCTTTTTGCTTTTTTATCACTTTGTATTCTAATCTCAATAACCTGGGGCTACTTCTTATAGTATCTGCAAAGTTAAAAATATAAATACTGTGAGTAGTCAAATCCACAGCCACAGAAGTAATGGTGGGTGCCAGGGGCTGGGGGTAAGGGACATGGGGGAATGGGGAGTTGCTGTTTAATATGCACAGAGTTTCCAAACGGCAAGATGAAAACGTTTAGAAGACTGGCTACATCACAATGTAAATATACCGAATACTGCCGCACTGCATAAACACACACAAAACCTCCCATAATCGCACAATCAACACATAATCACAATTTTTTTTTAATGTTTTAACGTTTTCTTTATTTTTGATAGAGCACAAGCGGGGGGGGGGGGGCCGGGGGGCGCGGAGGGCAAGGGAGACACAGTCTCCTAAGCAGGCTCCAGGCTCAGAGCTGTCAGCATACAGCCCGACGCAAGGCTCAAACGCAAGAGCTGTGAGATAATGACTTGAGTCAAAGTCGGGACACTTAACCGACTGGGCCAGCCAGACGTCCCAACACATAATCACTATTAAATCTTCTCCAATTTTCTTCCAATCTTATCTAAACATACAGATTTGGATATGATATTAGGGAAAGATATGAATTTATGGTTCAGAAACCTATTACCAATATGATTTCCAGATCGTCTATACCAATTTACATTCTCACAAAGAATCAGACAATCCATCCACCACACCCTGGCCACAAACAAGAATTTGTTTACCATCATCTATGATTTTCTTTGGGTCAATAACCTTGGTGTGCCTGGATGGCTCAGTTAGGTATCCGAGTCTTGATTTCAGCTCAGGTCATGATCTCACTCCTGGCTTGTGAATTCAAACCTCATATCTCCATGCTGTCAATGCAGAGCCTGCTTGGGATTCTCTCTTGCTCCCTCTTTCTCTGCTCCTCTCCCACTTGCACATGAGCACTCTTGATCTCTCTCTCTCTCTCTCTCTCTCTCAAAATAAATACACTTTATTAAAAAAAATAACCTTATCTCACACACTTATCTATTTCTTCATATTCCCTTGGCATTTATCAACCAACATCTCTTAGCATTTTGGTGATTTTTTTCCCTCAACTGACTTTTTCCACTTTTTTTAACTTTGTATTATTTGTCCATGTATCTATACAAGTCTTCATTGTTAAATGCATCCCTTTTTTTCCTTTGGGATAACTAGCATTACTTTCATGCTTTCAAAGCCCTCCCTGATTCAAAGACTGGAAAAATATTCATTTGTTGTTTTGTTGTTTTTTTTTAACTACCTAACTTATTTGGAATTCAATTTGCTGTATGATACAAGGCACAATTTCAAAGCCATTTCCCCCACCTCCTATCCAAGTCAGTTTCTAAAATTTATCATTTGCATTTAATTTCATACTAGGAAAGGTGTCAGTTCTCAAGCCACGTCAACGAAGAAGCCTAACCAGCCCACTGAAATTTCCCACAGCTCCACAGCACTAGGAGGGGAAGGGACAAAGCACCTTTCCTTTCTCCTCGACAGTTCTCCATATACACACAAAGTACTACTCCCTCAGACTGTTGCCCTCAACCACTCACCATGAATGGTTTTCTACCTTGGAAAAGGCCTGTAAGTAGGCTTTTCCACTTACTCTGACCATTATTCTTTTTTATGATTTGCACACTCACAATAATTTCAAATATACTAATAAGCTGATGTGAAAATGAGTTAACAGCACCGCCTGGGGGCCCAGTCAATTCAGCATCTGACTCTTGGTTTCAGCTCCGGTCATGATCTCACAGTTCTGTGAGTCTGAGCTCCACATCAGGCTCTGTGCTGACAGTACAGAGCCTGCTTGGAATTCTGTCTCCCTCTCTCTCTGCCCCTCCCCTGCTCTCTCGCTCTCTCGGAAATAAACTTAAAAACAAAAACTTTAAAAAAAAAAAATGAGTTTACAGACTTAAGCCATCTACGGGTTCTGCCAAACAATCAGAAATAGGTTACAAAGGTTAGACTACACATTGCAATATCCTAAGTTGAAAGAAAACACGTTTTCAATACTGACAACAAATTTAAACACGAAAACTTGGATGTCACCAAGTTAAAGAACAGGATTACAGGGGCACCTGGGTGGCTCAGTCAGTTAAGTGTCCAACTCTGGATTTGGGCTCACTCAGGTTGTGATCTTGTGGTTCGTGAGATCAAGCCTCAAGTCAGGCTCCATGCTGACAGCTGTTGTGGGATCCTCTCTCTCCCTCTCTCTTTGTCTGCACCACACCCACCCCCACCATGCACATGGGCACATTCTCACTCTCAAGAATAATTTTAAAAAATAAATTAAAAAAATAGGATCGTGAAGGATTCAACAGTGCTACATATATATTTTCAAATAAGTAGTTAGGATATACCTTATTATTTAAAACACTATCTTTAGACAAAAGACAAGTGTCAGATAACAAAATCTGAAAAAATTATGTCCCATTTATCAGTAAAAAATAAATTATAGGTAGGATGATTAACAGCAACAGCCATTCAGAAACCAACAAGAACCAATCACAACCTAGCAAAACTAGTTTCTGAGTACATTCTTCCCACATACCAAATGGACTACAGTTCAATGTTCTAGCCAAACACTTTCCAAACACACTACAAAATCTTGCTTAAAAGTTTCAAATACATGGAGAATTCCTAACACAGCTGACCCTTGAATAATACAGGTTTGAACCGCACAGGTCCATGCATATATGGATTTCTTTTTGAAACAATCCAGTACTCCAAGTGCATGGTCTCTGCTTTATGATTTTCTTAGTAACATTTTTTCTCTAGCTTATCTTCTTGTAAGAATACAATATTTAATACATGTAACATACAAAAGGAGTTAATCAACTACTTATTTTGTGACTAGTAGGGCTTCTGGTCAACAGTAGGCCACTAGTCGACTTTTGGGGGAGCCAGACGTTATACACAGGCTATTTACTGCATAGGGGTCAGGATCCTTAACCTGCACATTATTCAAGGGTCAAATGCATAACTACCTTCTAAGATGCACTATCTCAGTCAAACCATCGATGTGAAGAGATTACAAATCACATTCACAAACAAAACTATGGGGCACCTGGGTAGGTTGAGCACATGACTCTTGATTTCGGCTCAGGTCGTTATCTTGCAGTTTGTGGGAACAAGTCCCATGCTGGGCTCCATGCCGACACCATGGAACCTGCTTGGGATTCTCTCACCCTTTCTCTGCCCCTCCCCCACTCATGCCCTCCGTCTCTCAAAAAAAAAAATAATTATACACACACACACACACACACACAACTTATACCTCCATTTCTTCAGACTCTGCCTTATTCTCTGCTGGCGTGTGCTGCTGCTGCTCTTCAGCATGTGGTTCCTCCTGATCCACTTGCATCTTCTGAAAAACAGGTCGTATCAAATCCCAAAACTAGGAAACACTAATGAAAGAGTAAGCAACCCTCCTAACACAGAGGCAAAATCACATGGTAGGTAATTCCTGCTCAATTATCAGCATTCAGAATACCTAGACTCCAATTCTAGCTATGACATATGTTATCTCTAATAGGGAAGTCTTCCTCTCTGGATCTCAGTTCATACATCTGCACAAGGGAGTAACAGTTGTTATGTAAACCAGGGTGGCTGTGGAACTACTCTGTAAACCACAGCAGTGTACTTTACTACTTTGTAAACTCATCTGATGCAGTGTGGCAATATTTAACAGATGTTTCTGAAGAGAAAGGAGTTTCTCCCAGCTTCCTCATGAGTAAATTTCTCTCAAAAGTCTGGAGACTTTCAAGTTTTTAAATTAGTCTTTTCATCCTCCCAAGTACAACCACTGCATGTATTAAGGGAGCTAAACACCTTCAGAATTCTGTTAAAAGAACAAAGGCTGACAATAATGATAAAGCAAAGTTTGTGGAGACCTCAATTCTTGGCTCTCAATGCCTGCAGCACATTAGAATGACCTCGGAGGTTTCTAAAACTGATACCTGGGCCTTAATCCAGACCAACTCAATAAAATCTCTGGAGACTCAGTAGTTTCATAAAGCCTTGATTTTGATGCACAAGAAGGATGAGGCCCAGTGCATGATTCCAATGAGAATACAATCTACTTGTGAAAATAACTGAGACTCCAAGCATTCTTCAGTAATCAGAATCAAAAATAACTCAACTGAAAGATTGTATAAAGACGTATCTGCTTGAATAAGGGGACACGTGCAAACTCACCCTCAGCACTCTGTCACAAAGTTCCTCCCTTGCCACCCAGTAAATTTGCTAGAATTTCTAGCCAAGTCACCTCTAGTATAAAACATCCAAATTACCTCTTCCTCCTTTGCATTCTGATCTGTTTCCATCGGTTCCTCATTTTCCTCAAACTTGAGCACTTCCACTAGAGATGCACTAGACACACTGAAGATGCCATGGACATTTACTCGCACCTTGACTTTCACTTTTGAACTGGAGCCATCAGACTGAGGAGTGACTTTCTGAACTAAAAACTGAGCTAGGGACATATGAGACAAAAGAGAAAATATGACCTGAGAGGACGAATTCAAACATGAATATATGCCTATATCACCAGGTTATGCCCATTTCCCAGTGATAAGTCAGTAACATGATGCTTCAAATACTCTTACAAGCTTACATGATCATCAGATTTCTCCTTCTTCTTTCACAAATAGTCGAACTCTTAGTACCTTGTCCCAATTAAGGATTCAAACGTCTCCTAACCCTCCAAACATTCCCTTACCATTGGTCCCTTACTTCAATTCATCTTTATATGCCACTGCCAGATAAGTTCCTAAACCGATGTCACCTTCTCCACTACTGAAAAAAAAAAAACAAACCCAGGGATTCCATACTGCTTCTGTCATTTACCAAAAAACTGCCATATACGGAGTCAGTCAGTATACCAGAGTTTTACTTAAGTTTTATAATTCACAAACCTCTGCAAAATATGAATGATCATTCTTATTCCAGCTTATAAATGAGGAAAACAGAGATTACCTTTCCCATAGCTTCTAAGTATCATTCACGGTATTCCTTTTTTTTTTTTTTTTTTCCCAACGTTTATTTATTTTTGGGACAGAGAGAGACAGAGCATGAACGGGGGAGGGGCAGAGAGAGAGGGAGACACAGAATCGGAAACAGGCTCCAGGCTCTGAGCCATCAGCCCAGAGCCCGACGCGGGGCTCGAACTCACGGACCAAGAGATTGTGACCTGGCTGAAGTCGGACGCTTAACCGACTGCGCCACCCAGGCGCCCCACATTCACGGTATTCTTATACTTGACTCATGCATTCTAATTCTGTAATTATCATGTAACTCTAATTTCTCTCTCTTTACCTGGTATTATTTCCAGATTGTAAGAGTTTCTGAGAGTCTATGAAGACTCTAACCAACATGGGTCCATGACCTAGGGTACTGATATAACAATTTCCTAATGATTTTCTGTGTATAACTCTTGTGTTATGGTCAAAACTGAATTTAACTCTTTTTCAGTATCTAGGAATATTATGTGCAAGGTATACCCACTATGTTCATTAGCCAAGAAATAACTGCCCACATAATAGGAGACCAAATAATAACCATCCTGCTAGTACTGAACTGGTAAAAAGACTGGCAGAGGTTTTTTGTGTATGACCTAAACTTCAGAATATTGTATTTGCCCTACTATCCCAGTTCTCCCAAGTACTTTTTTTTTTTTTTTTTAATTCCCAACTCTACTTACCTATAGCAGGATCTGGATAGGGCAAATCCTGCGGAGAGCTATAATAGGCCTCAAGAGTGAAAGGTTCCTTTCTATAAAAGGTGAGTACTTTAGAGAAAGGAGCAGCATGATTTTTTGTAAAGACTTCACAGTCACTAGATAAAGGAAAAAGACAAAAACACACCAATTTAAGATATTCCTGAACACTTTTACCAATGTATGCTATGTTAGTAATTATAGCATGGCTCTAGTTACTCTTCTCTTGCTCTCATCTGGCATCATTTCCAGGATAGAAGAGCTTCCAAGGAAAATAAAAAACCGACATGTCTATCTATACATACGTATAAAATCAACTTTAAGAAAAGGAATATACTTCAATAAGCACATAAAAGGCTTCAATTATTTCAGTCGGATCAACAGGAAACTAAATAAGGACACAAATTTATTCTCAAGACTAAAGTAAGGCATCACTCTGCTTCATGCACTGTGACAAAACATTACGGATTTGTAAAAGGTGAAACAGAGGGCAATATTTTACTCAGACCTAACACTAAGTTAACTTTAAATATAAAAATAATTAATAAATGTTATTACCTTGACCCTTCTTCAGCTGGAGAATTCCATCTCAGAGATATTGGATATGGTACTACATCAGTTATAGAAAATTCTCTGACTTTGAAAGCAGGCGATAAGATTGCACACTAGAATAATAATTTTTAAAAATTCCATATGACAAGTACAGACATTATGAACTATTATGAGATGTATAAATAATAACTTCAAAAAACCATCAATGGTTTTTAAGTATTTACATTAATTATTTAATGATGTAAGTGGTTTTAAAAACTTGTTATCATTTGTCGAATTATCTTCCAGCCATAACTTACCATTTTCCCATTAACTTAAACCTTTACTTAACTGATGTAGAAGATTACTTCATATATAGACGATTAGTATGCCAAATTCTCATAATATCTCAGGCTTACATATGCTTCTAATAAATTAATTTATCTTACTGTGTATTACAGGGTACAATTCCATTTATCAATACCACCTGTGATATCCATTTTAAAAACTAAAATTTCAGAACCTTACACCTACAGATCATCCTGAGGTGACCTCAGATTATTAGTGAATACAGAAAAGCAAAGCCATCTGGGAACAATAACCTATAAATGGCTGGCTACCTATGAAAGAAAGCTCACCTGCAACGCACAGCCTCGAGTGACCGCTTCATCAGCATTTAATGTTGTACTAAGTTCTTTTCCAAAAAATTTGCTGATCTTCTCTTTCACTGCAGGGATTCGTGTCGCACCACCAACTATCTCCACTGCATAAATATCTTCTTTCTTTAACTCTATTTTAAGATGATTAGAAGATTTAGATTAAAACAATCTTTAGTACTTTACGGGGCAGCAGGGTGGCTCAGTCAGTTAAGTGTCTGACTCTTGATTTCAGCTCAGGTCATGATCGCACAATTTTTGAGACTAAGTCCCATGACGGGCTCTGCACTGACAGCATAGAGCCTGCTTGGGATTCTCTCTCTCCCTCCTTCTGCCCCTCCCACACACATATACGCATCGCATGCGTTCTCTCTTTCTCTCAAATAAAAAAAATCTTTAAAATTTTTTTTTAACTAAAAAAAATAAAAATAAATTAGTACTTTGCATTGAAATAAAAGAGCAATGTAACATCTTAACACAAAGTAACTTAAAATGTAACAAAACTGCACCACTCCTTCACCCCACAGCCACCACCACCACTACCCATACATACATACATACATACATACACACACACACACACACAACACACACACACACACACACACACACACACGCTCTGGGGGGGGGGGGGGGGGGGGGGATTCCAAGCAGGCTCAGCCTGCACAGCCAGCCAGCACAGAGCCTGATGTGGGGCTGGAACCTGTGAACTGTGAGATCATGACCTGAGCCGAAGTCGGGAGCTTAACCTCCTGAGCCACCCAGGTGACCCAAGTAGGTTATGTTTTAATGCACAAAATAACAAGGACAGTGTGGCACAATACTGGGACTTAAGAGGTGAGTGCCAGGAATACTCAATGCCCTGCAGTGTACAGGCCCTGTAATCTCTGAAACAGTACCAAAGAATTGTTTAAACACCAATACTTAAGCTAGCCAAAGGAAAAATAAGAGAGCCTTGAAATACTGAGTGATCCTGCTGTGGCATGAAAGAAAAAGCATTCAAAGCATGTCTAGCCACCTGAATATTCCATCTAGAACATTAATAATACAGGTACGGCCTCCTTATAAAAGAAGTAAAGAAGGTGCACATCAAACGTCTTCAGTCATTCATAAAATACTAACACCACATTTTATGCAACAAATACTGACGATACATTGAGAAGGGCTATTTAAAGAAATGGATATCCCAGTATGGAAAAGTACATGCCAGTGTGCCATAGTCACTCTGATTTAAGAGCTGGGCCTTTGTCAAGATGACAGTATATCTCAACACACTGAAATACTCAGCAACCAACACAACAGTGGATTCCAAATAAAAGTATGTTGAAGGTTTTAGAAAAATTAAGGATACATTCCTAAATCAAACTTCTACTTTTAGCTAGAGATAAAATTAAAGCATCCTGTTAAAATAGCTTTGTGGTTATCACATCCTCCCTTTGCTGTATTTCTCAGTCAGCAAAAGATTCACTGACAGAAAAGGCTTTAAGACTAGAATAAGCAGCAATGCAAAAGACAATTTTTACCAATAAATGAGATGCTTATATCCACCTGTGAGTCTGAATTAACTCGAGAAAATTATTAGATTTCAATGGACAATATGATCAAAAGGGTGGGGGCTGGGGTGCTCCAGAGGAAAAATATAGATAACAAGAGGCTTCATGCAGCAATAAAGCAGTTCATACAATGAAAATGTATATAACTTTAACAAAAAGTTGTAAAAGACATTTTCCAAAGAGCCTGAATTATACGAACAACTCAGTCACAATAATACTTACTGGCCTGTTCCAAAACACTACGAAGTGGTGGCTCCACTCTAGCTAAGAGATCATCGCACATCTCCAGAAATTTGCCTCTATGAAAAAAACAGCAATAGGTTCAAATCACATTCCACTTTTATGTGGGGAATACATGGCTATAATCAAAAGGTAGGTAATAACAAGTATTGGCAAGAATGTAAAGAAACTGGACCCCTCACATATTCCTGGTGAGAAAGCAAAATGGTATGGCTACTTTGTCAAAGGATTTGTCAATTCCTCAAAATGTTAAACACAGTGTTACCGTATGACCCAACAATTCCACTCCAGGTATACAACCAAACTAATTGAAAACACAAGTCCACACAAAAAATTGCACATAAATATTCTTCACAACAGCCAAAAAAGTAGAAAAAAAACTAATGTCCATCAAGCAGTATTCAGGAATAAAAAGGAATGAATACAGTAACAGAGACTAATATTGGTTAAAAGATGGTTATTAAACTTTTAAAAAATTATGTGAGGTGAAAGAAGCCAATCAAAAAAGAACACATATTAGGGGCGCCCAGGTGACTCAGTGGATTAAGAGCCAACTCTTGATTTCGGCTCAGTTCATGATCTCACGGTTCGTTTCATGAGTTCAAGCTCCACATGGGGCTCTGTACTCACAACGCGGAGCCGGCTTCAGATCCTCTGTCTCCCTCTCTCTCTGCCTCTCTCCTGCTTGAGCACTCTCTCTCGCTCTCTCAAAAATAAATAAAAAATATTTAAAATTTTTTTATTTTTGAGAGAGAGAGGGACAGAGAAAGGGAGACACAGAATCTGAAGCAGGCTCCAGGCTCTCAGCTGTCAGCAAAGAGCCCAACGTGGGGCTCAAACCCACCAACTGTGAGATCATGACCTGAGCAGAAGTCAAACGCTTAAGTGAGCCACCCCAGCGCCCTTAAAAAATTTTTTTTTAAAAAAGAAGAAAACATATTATAGGACTCCATTTGTATGCAATGTTCAGAGTGGGCAAATCCAAAAAGCAGAAGAATAGCTGCCTAGGGCTGTAGTAGGAGAAAAACAGATGATGAAAGACAGCAAATGGGTACAATTTCTTTTTTTCCTTTTTTTTTTTCCTTCAAACACTTTCAGTTTTAGGTTTACAGAGAAATATACAGAAAGTACAGAGAATTCCCACATACCCCTCACCAGCCCCCCACAATTATCCTATTAACATCTTGCATTAGCGTGATACCTTCCCAATACAGACACATATAGTAATATAAACTAGGGTTCTATAGGCTTTGACAAATGTATGATGGTAAGTATCCAGCTTGATAAAGGCGTATGGAATAGCTTCACTGCCCTAAAAATCCTATGCTCCACCTATTCATCGCTCACTCCCCCTGAAATCAAACAGCATGGAACCTTCTCAAACTGGCTTCTTTTGTTTAGAAATATGCATTTAGGGTTTCTCCAAGTTTTTTTTATAGCTTGACAGCTCATCCAGGGTTTATGAGATGATGAAAATATTCTACAACTTCCTTGCGGTAATGGCTACAAATTTTGTGAATGTATTAAAACCCACTGATTACACACTTTAAGAGTATGACTTTTATGAATTGTATCTCTGAGGTACAGAATATACAACACACCAGAAGAGCCAAAATTTAAGACCACCTATGCCAATATTGATGAGGACATAAAACAACTGAATCCCTTACGTGTTGGTGACCGTTTAAAATGAGTTTTTTCCTGAGCGCCTGGGTGGCTCTGGCAGTTGAGAGTCCAACTCTTGATTCTGGTTAAGGTCATGGTTCATGAGTTGAAGCCTCACTGTCAGTGCAGAGCCTGCATAGGATTCTCTCTCTTCCCTCTCTCTCTGCCCCTCCCGGCTCTCGTCCACACTCTCTCTCTCTCAAAAACAAACATAAAAATAATTTTTTTATGTTTTTAATATGGTATTTATCTCAGAGAGAGAGCATGAGCAGGAGAGAGGCAAAGAGAGAGGGAGACAGAAGATCCAAAGCAGGCTCCACTCTAACAGCAGTGAGCCCAGTATGGGGCTTGAACTCATGAACTGTGAGAACATGGCTCAACCAACTGAGCCACCCAGGCGCCCCACGCCCCGCCAAAAAAAATTTTATGAGTTTTTTTTTCCCTAATAGCAACAGAACTGGAAAAAGCCAGTGTCCATCAAGAAAACAATAACCCGGGGCGCCTGGGTGGCTCAGTCGGTTAAGCGGCCAACTTCGGCTCAGGCCATGATCTCGCGGTCCGTGAGTTCAAGCCCCGCGTCAGGCTCTGTGCTGACAGCTCAGAGCCTGGAGCCTGTTTCCGATTCTGTGTCTCCCTCTCTCTCTGACCCTCCCCTGTTCATGCTCTGTCTCTCCCTGTCTCAAAAATAAATAAAAAAAAAAAAACATTAAAAAAAAAAAAACAATAACCCTATAATGGCACACTAGTCAGCACACACGAGGAACAAATGACACATGCAACAACTAAGTCAAACTCAAGTTTTATGCAAAGCAAAAGAAGTCTTACACAAAACTACATACTATATGACTGCATTTATAAGAAGTTCTAGGGGTGCCTGCATAGCTCAGTGAGTTAAGCATCCAACTCTTGGTTTCAGTTCAGGTCACGATGTCACAATCGTAAGGTATAGCTCCTCCCTGAAAGTGCAGAGACTGCTTGGGATTCTTTTCTCTCATTCTCTCTTTCACTCTCTAGGTCCCTTCCCAGCTCACACATGGGCACTCTCTCTCTCTCAAAATAAATAAACTAAAAAATCTTAAAAAAAAAAAAAAAAAACTTTAAAAGTTCTAGAACAGGGAATTGTAATCTATGAGCCCCTAAAATGAAAAATCCCCTAAGTGGCTGCCCCTGGGGATGAAGGCCTGAGGAAGCTTTTCCAAGATGGTCTATTTCATGATAAGGGTACTAGTTACAAAGATGTGTGCACTTGTCAAAACTCAGCAAATGAACATTTAAAAATTGAGTGTGTCGGGGCGCCTGGGTGGCGCAGTCAGTTAAGCGTCCGACTTCAGCCAGGTCACGATCTCGTGGTCTGTGAGTTCGAGCCCCGCGTCGGGCTCTGGGCTGAAGGCTCAGAGCCTGGAGCCTGTTTCCGATTCTGTGTCTCCCTCTCTCTGCCCCTCCCCCGTTCATGCTCTGTCTCTCTCTGTCCCAAAAATAAACAAATGTTGAAAAAAAAAAAATTTAAAAATTGAGTGTGTCATTAAATAAAAAACCAAAAACTATAAAACACTGAATTCTGATTAATATGCATACTTTAGTATTTGGGGATAAGTATACAGATAGATGTGCACTATTTTGAGATGCACCAAAACAAATTGGTGGATAGACAGAAGGATGCATAGATGAATAGGTACATGACAAAACAAGTACTGTTAATGTTATAAATAGAACCCAAGTGGCAGCTTAAGAATGTTCACTATAAAATTCTTTGTTGTGTTGAATACTTGAAAATATCCAACATAAAAACAATGAAAAAAAAAGTGCAGAGAGAAGTCTAGAAAGATGTCAAAAGCAATGGTAGAGGCTTTTTGATTCTTTTTAAAATTTGTTTGGAAAAATAATTCACATAACTATAGAATTCACCCAGAGCACCAGGGTGGCTCGGTTGGTTAAGCATTCATCTCTTGATTTCTGCTCAGATCATCATCTCAGGGGCATACTGAGCCCCACATCAGGCTCCGTGCTGGCATGGAGCCTGCTTACGACTCTCTCCTCCTCTGCCTTTCTCCCCGCTCATGCAACACTCTCATTCTAAAAAAAATTAAATTCTGAAAGAATAAAATCAAAGCACAAGAACAGAACAAGTATTGAACGATGTAATTCAAGGAAAAAAACCCTCATATTTAAATAGCTATGAAATATATACCGAAAATGCACACTGCCTACCTGGGAAAAACAGATCAAAAACCACCAGCAACAAAACCAAATTATTTGTAAATTATCAATTAAAAGGGGAGGGGGGGGCATCTAACAAAAAGAACAAGTAACTGAAAAGTACACTGTCATAATCCCACAGCGATGCTATATGCCAAAGGAGAGTATTATTCCATTTAAGATAATCAAGGAAAGAACAGAAGCTAAGGTTATGTTCTATCCAACCAAACGGTGGACATGGAAAACTGTCATCAACAGTCAAGAACTTATCAGAGTTCACATGTGCTATTTTTTAGAAACCCATCAGGGAAATATCCTTCCAACAACTCAAATGATGGAGAGACATTAACATAAAGTAGTAGTAACAAGGGTCAGCAAGAAGGTGGTGAAATTGAAACCCTTGTACACTGCTGGCGAGAATGTAAAATGGTCCAACTGCTGAGGAAAATAGTTTGGCAATTCCTCAAAAAACTGAACATAGAATTACCATATGACTCAGCAATTCCACTCCTACATTTATTCCCAAAAGAACAGAAAACAAGATAGTCAAACAAACACGTATTCATGAATAGTCACAGAAGCACCATTCACAATAACTAAAAGGTAGAAACAACCCAAAGGTCCATTAGGTGATGAAAGGATAAAAAAGTGATGTTATCTATACAAACAAAATACTATTTGCCATAAAAAGCATAGAAGAACAATACATGTTACAACATGAATGATGAACACAGATAACACGGTGTTAAAGTCAGACACAAAAATGGCAAAACACATAGTGCACACTTCTATTTACATGAAACACCCAGAATAGGTAAACCCATAGAGATTAAAAAAAAAAAAAAAAAAGTAGTGTTTGCCACACAAGAGAGGCAAGGGAAGATGGGAAGTAACTGCTTAATGGCTATGAGGTTTTATTTTGGGGCAATGAGAACATTCTGTCACTAGACAGAGGTGGTCACCGCACAACAATGTGAATGTACTAAATGGCACAGAGTTGTTCATTTTAAAGCGTTACGTGGATTTTACCCCATCAGAAGTTAATCAGAAGAAATGCTAGATGGCGGAAATTATCTGGTTTCATTAATTAAAAAAAAAAAAAAAAGACTGCTGGTGAGCACTACAGACTAAATGAAGACAATAAACTAGAGAATATGACAGCTTTGCACTCGATGTCCATAAAATACAAGTGTTGAAAAAAAAAAGCACACAGGTTAATTAACTGTTTTTAGTTTTTAGAAAGTATAAACCACTTACAAATGTCTACTTGGCTCTAATTACCACAAAAGATTCTACTAACAATTTCTGAAAGATACCCTGGTACTCCTTTGCCCCCCAGACCACCCAACACATATACACACAATGCTGCTTAATAAAAATGAAAACCATCACTTTCAAGTAGAGAGGAAAGGTGATTACCAATGTGGTTACTAGGCACAGTAAATCTAATTCAAATTCTATCTCAATTTTTTGAGGATAATTGAGGCCACACTTTCCCCAAAAAAGCCATCAACCATGCCTGACTTCTATCAGTAGAGTTCACGTCCTAAAGAACTTACCACTCATCATCCAAGCAACCCAACTAGACAACGGTAACATTCTGGGTATTTCTGAGGATAGCCATGAAACATCAGTAACACAGAATTCTTGCAGCACTGTATAAAAAGAGCTGCTGCCCACAAGTGACCCTCAACTACCCAAGAACACCAATTTCTGAATCAATGACTACATCAAATTCAGAATTATTCAGCATAAAAGCACCTTGCCCTGATTTTTTGAAAACTGGCAACTCACATATAATACATGCAGCAGCACCTGTCAAGAGCTACCAACTGACTGAAATAATGAGGTAAAAGAGATTAGTCTAAATTATTAGAATAATCAAATCCAAACTTCAGAAAACGCAGGATGCTGAATGGTCTCTACTTTTTACCTACGGAAGTTAGCTTACAACAATCACGGTAATTTCAACAATTAGCTAAATAAATGCTAATATAAGTGGAGAAAAAAAATCACAGTTGAGTTTAACATTAAAATAGTGATCTGAGGGGCGCCTGGGTGGCACAGTCGGTTAAGCGTCCGACTTCAGCCAGGTCACGATCTCGCGGTCTGTGAGTTCGAGCCCCGTGTCGGGCTCTGGGCTGATGGCTCAGAGCCTGGAGCCTGTTTCCGATTCTGTGTCTCCCTCTCTCTCTGCCCCTCCCCCGTTCATGCTCTGTCTCTCTCTGTCCCAAAAATAAATAAACGTTGAAAAAAAATAAATAAATAATAAATAAATAAATAAATAAATAAATAAATAAATAGTGATCTGATTACCTATTCATAGTCCCAGATACATCAACATCATTCATAAAACATTCAATGCTCAAAGGGAGGTCTGAAGCATTTGCACTCATCAATTTCTTCAGTTTCTCACACTCCTGAGACAGTCGTAATAATGCACGAATTTTGGATTTTATGTCTAGCTTGTATTTCTTCCCAAATTCTTCACAGAAGTGATTTACTAACACCTCATCAAATTTTCTGCCTCCCAGTGTTGTGTCAAATGCAGTGGCCAGAACCTTAGGAAAAAAAGATAATTCAAAAATTAACCAATCAATTGAAATTTTTATCATGATATATATTTAACTGGCAAATTAACAAGGGGACACATTAAGTTTGAAACAAAGTAATGTGCACATGTCATTTAATCACGGTTACAAACATTGTGAAAAAAGACACTGTAATCCCCAATTTACAGATGATGCTACAGGCCCAGATGAATCGGATCATCTGCAGGTCACAAAGCTAGTAAGTGGCAGAAGTACAACCCAAAACCCAATCCCCTCAATTCCCTCAATTCCAAAATTCAAGCTCTTTCCACTAGGCCAATCTGACTGCAAACTAAAATTACATATCCAAAGCCAAATGCAGTAACATGTCACTGCAATTCTGGTCTTCTTGCCATCACAGAACTATGATTAATATCAAAGGCCTAGCTCTATGCAGTTTACTATCAAAAAACATGCTAAAGGCTTAATTCACAGCAACTTGTAGAAATTTCATTAGCTTTGGTTATCCATTATACAAATCTTTAGCAGATTAGAAGCAAACTAAATCTAGTTAGATTCACTAATAGAAGACAGACCAAATAAGAGATGACAGCCTTGACGAAAAAATAAAATCAATAAAAACAATCTATTCAATGATAAATGTTGTGGGGAAATGTTGTGAAGAAAAAGAAAAACAGGGCACAGAACTGAATATAGTCTAATTACAATTTTGTTTTCTTCTAAAAACTAAAACGAAATACAGCAACCTGTTCAGAGCAGTACAATTGTGAATGTTTTTCTTTTCATGTAAATGTTTTCCAAGTTTGGGGATGTTTTCATGATGAGTAAATTTTAATTGTAACTCCAAAACTGACAAATAGCAATAAAGGATAATTAGGGAGGGGGGAAAAAGGGCAGGTAATCAATCACTAATACACATCACTATGACCCAAAGCCAAAGCTAAATAAATTATGGCCAGTAGCTTCTGTTCAAAAAGGTGAAAGTATACAATGTATTTTAGAAAGCCATTTATTAGTGAGTAAAAGTTTAAGTACTAATAATTATACTTGGTTCATTATTTATATCTGTAAAAATCATGAACCTGTTATTTCCCAACCACCCCAAAGATTTTCCTTTTTATTTAACCAAAAAAAAAAAAAAAAGGCCTAAAAACAATATAAATCAGAATGTTAAGTGAAACCAAGTCTAGTTTTCAAAATAACAGGACTGTAACAGAGTCTCAACACGCCCCAAATTTAACATTTAGTTTCAGTCAATCCCTCCCCAACAATCCCCAAATTTGGGGGAGAAATGCAATTTAGGCCTTGACACAAACAACCCTGATACACAACCCTAATAATTAAATAATGCACTCAAAAACTCCTTGGTTCTTAAGCAAATTCTAGATAAAATCACCTGCAGAACTGATTTTATATCCCACTGTGGAAGCAGCATATACCAGCAAATTCAAATGCTGACCAGATACTCTCTGGCCCTCTTTGTCTTTGATACTGCTAGACTTCTCAGTGTACAAAACTCTCTCCAGAGCTCTAAGGTTTCCAGAAATCTGGACTATCTCTCTCAGTCTGGTTTCTTTTTGGCCATCCAAGTTCCAGTCCCTATACTCTTTTCCCAGAACATTCAAAACCTTAAGAGCAAGAAGAGGATACCTTTGTCATCTCTTCAATCCTCAGTGTAAAATACACAAAGGGACTCAATGTTAAAGAATCCTAGTAAGCCTCTAAGGTAAGTATTATTTTCCACACATTGTAGATAAGTAAGGATCAGAAATCTTAAGAGCTTCTTCCTCAAGGTCTACACTCTCTGCTTCACACTACGCCAACTCCTGAAAAATTACAACTTCTACACTATCCCTACGTACCTAGTTTCTAGTTTAAATCATTCATACTAAGCTTCCATTGATGAAACAAAACACTTTAATTTTTCAATTGTCTCCCATAAATTCCTAATTACCACACACTTGAAATCACATTTTCCAAAAACAATATACTTACTTTAAGTTTCCCTCTATTAAATGCACATACAGAAACTTGGTAAGAAGAATGCCCCATGTCTACGAAAACTACATTTCTTGGTTTCTCTTCTAGGGCAGGAAGATCTTGCTTATAGATTCCATATGCAAGAGCAACTACATAAGAAAAAAATTCAATGTATCATTTAAGTAGTACATTTAAAATTCAATTAAGTAAAAAAAAAAAATTATATAGTAAATAGGACTACACATACTATTTTAGAAAGAATCAAATTCTTCATATACTTTGTATAATTTATTCATGAGGAACATTAACTTCAAAGAATAAAATGCTGACATTCCCTTAGACCTCCTTAATGTTTCCAATTTCCAATTCCAATGACTTTGCCAATTTTTCCCAAACCACTTCCCCCAGTTTTCCAAACATATTTTCTGGGATTTCTTCTACCTTTGTGCCATCTCAACATTTCCACGTTATCTCCTTCTGGATGCTGCTTTACACCTCATAATAGAAGTGGAGAAAAGGTCTATTTTGAATCTAGGCACTGCTCTGAACACACAGTATCTGCTAGCCTTCCAAACAAACGTGATTAAATATCAAAGCAAGTGCTACGCAGATAAAGAAAAAGCACCGGTCAGATGAATTCTTCACACGTGACACAGTAACCAAAAATACTGTGGCACACAGGTAGTAAGTGCTCCAAACAAAATGAAGAACAAGAAACCCCAGGGTTTTAAGATTGCAGAACCATCCAGATTCAGCAAGTCAAGAATGTTAACAGTCCGTTACCTGCAGTAGTTTCATTCATTAATCGTAAGCAATTAAGACCAGCAATTTGTGTTGCATCCATCACTGATCGTCTTTCTGCATCAGTATAGAAACAAGGAACCTACAAAAAAAATGTGCCAGTTTACTATATGAGAGAGTCCTCATTTAAAATACACCTGCCAAAAAAACAGTACAATCCTGGGGTGTCTGAGTCGGTTAAGCTTCCAGACTCTTGATTTCAGCTCAGGTCATCATCTCACAGTACCTGGGCTCAAGTCCTGCACTGGGCAGAGCCTGCTTGGGATTCTCTCTCTTTCCCTCCTTCTGCCCCTCCTCAGCTCACCTGTGTTCTCTCTCAAAAGAAATAAATAAAAAACAAATAGACAAACAGTAAAATCCAGAAATGCCCTCAAATACGTACAGTGATTTTTTCTGTATATGATCAAGGAAGTATTTCAAACCAGTAAAGTTCGAATATTCACTAAGTACTGTTAGAACAAATGGAAAGTCATACAGAAAGAAAAAAATCAAGTTGCATCCTTACTGCACACCTAATATTTCAAAGATTTAACAGTTAAAAAAAATACTAGAAGGAAAGGGAATTTTTACCATTAGAGTAAGAAATTCTCAAACTAAAACACAAAATACAGTAGGAAAAAGAAAGAAAATATTATGTTTGAATAGCAATGCAGGAGGACAGATGGTAGCTATACTTGTGAACATAGCATGATGTATAAACTTATCAAATCACTAAGTTTTACACCTGAAACTAATGTAACACAGCATGCCAACTAAAAGTAAAAAAAAAAAAAATGTTTTAAAGATTAACATATTTGACTCATAAAAATTCTAATGACCAAATGGGGAAAAATATTTGCAACTCTTATTATAAAAGGGTAGAGCTCATCTATTATATGAAGAACTACAAATCAATATGTAGACCATAAACTTAAAATGAGCAAAGGATAAGAATGTTTTACAGAAAAGGAAATACAAAAGGGGTCTTAAATTGAAAAATGTTCTCAACTTCACCTAAAGAGTAAAACATTAAAATTACATACATTATTCAACTATTATGGAATTAGCTGATTCACCAATAACTCTTCTGGTGAAGCTGTGGTCAAACAAGCTCTATCACACACTATTGGTAGAAGTTTAAATTAGTAAAATTCTTTAAAGGGCAATGAAACAACAGCTGTTGAAATTACAAATACAGAGAAACTCTCTGTCGTAACAATTTTACTTCTAGGAATTTAGCCCTAGAAACAAACATCACACATGAAAAATATCTATCTGTTCAAATTTACTCACTACAATGTAACTTTTTTAAAAATTCTTTACAATTAAAAAAAAACCTGGATGTGCCTGGGTGGCTCAGTCAGTCAGGCATCTGACTCTTGCTCTCGGTTGAGGTCATGATCTCACACTCTGTGAGTTCAAGCCCCACATCAGGCTCTGTGCGGATACCTCAGAGCCTGGAGCCTGCTTCAGATTGTGTGTCTGTCTCCCTTTCTCTCTGTTCCTCTCTGCTCACGCTCTGTCTCTCTCTGTATCTCTCTCAAAAACAAACATCAAAAAAAAATTTTTAAAGGGGGTGGGGGGGGAGAAAAATTAAAGTAAAAAAAGATATATACAAGGGCGCCTGGGTGGCTCAGTCAGTTGGGTCTGATTCTTGATGTCGACTCATGTCAGGATCCCAGGGCTGTGGGACTGACCCCCGTTTCGGGTTCCACGCTGAACATGGAGGTTGCTTGGGATTCTCTCTCTCTCTCCCTCTGCCCCTCTCTCCAACTTGTGCTCTCTCAAAATAAACATTTTAAGAAAAAGGATTATTTACTTGGGTACACCAAAACCTCTGGAAAGATCTGTAACCAAGTAATAAAACTCATAACATCTAGGAAGAAAAAACTTCCTACTAGGTAAGCAGAGGGTGCAGAAGGGCCAATTTGATTTCTGAACAATGGGGCTACTATTACCTTTCCAAAAAATTAAAGTTTACGTTTTAACAATAATCAATTGATAAATAAAGCAAAATACACCCAGGCTCTATTTATATAGCTATTAGATATAACATGATACCAAGAGCTGGGGCAGTACCTGTGCAGAAGGGTTCACAGAGGGGCCAAAGACTGCTGTCTTTGAAAGGCCTTAGAAAGGCCTGATGAAAAGGTTAGCCCTGTCCTGGCACAGAGTAACTTAACTGAGAAACAGGTCACTAAATTCAAAGAAAAATCTCCCTAAATAACAAGAGTGGCTCACTACACCTAAACTGCTTATACAACATTATTTATGCTAAATAGCTACCTTCCTTCTGGGAGTCTAGACCTTTGGTACAGGTTAGGCACAAGGTACTACCTACATAACTGACCTCCAGTTAGAAATCCGCAACTCCTAAGCTCAGGCAGAACTTCCCTAGTGTTGAGTACGTCACGTGTTAACACAACATGTTGCTGGAAGAATCAAGCACATCAAGAACCTTGCAAGTGGACTCTTGGAAGTCTGTACCTGGTTTCCTCCAAACAATGCCCATGTACTTTTCCCTCTGTTGATTGTGCTTTGTTATCTTTTCACTGTAATAAATCTATGCTTGAGTATGGCTACGTTGTAAGTTCTACAAATTCTCCTGGCAAGTCACTGAAACTCAGTGTAGTCTAGAGGACCCCTAACACATGACTTAATACATCACCTCTTAACTTGATCTCAAAAGCTGGAAAAGCCACTCAGGCATTCTGCCACTGTACATAAATTTCACTTCTACACTGACCATATTTCAAGACCAAAGTTAGGGCCCTAGGTGGGGGAAACAGGGACAAATGTGAAAATACAACAGTTAGTGAAAGGCAGAAAGCATCTAGGAAGCACAAACACAGTGCCTGGACTGAATCTGAGCTCTTATGAGAAGAAGCACTTTTATTCTTTGCATCTCCAAAATATGGCACACAACAATAATCTATTTCTTCCTGACGAATGTCAGTTCTACTTTACTAGATAGCTAAGAACCAAGGAATCTACCAGACAACAGACTGCAGGACAAAACAGTCACCCAAGAGAGTCCTTGCTTTGCGGACCAATACACCAACATGAAGACAAAAGAGGCTACAGAGCTAAGATACCAAGATAACAAATGCAGAGTAAGGAGATTCAGTTGCAAAGCTAAGACATCCACCCAAATCCAACAGTTCCTAAGGACTCCACTGTCCTACAAGTACAAAGCTACACAGAGCCAGGCTGCCATCCTAAGAGGGATATGGAAAAGACAAGATCAAAATAGCAAAAATACCGAAATGGAAATGAAGAAAATGACAACATAACTGAGAGTATTCAACTAATTCAACAAATGAGTAGCTATTGTGTGCCAGGCACTATGCTGTGTGCTAAAAGGAATCCAGGAGGAAGTGGGCTTTAAGATAAACCTTCAAGTAAGAATAGGAAGAAAAAAAAAAAAAAAAAAAGAATAGAGAAGACCTGAATAAAAACTATGTGACAGGGGCGCCTGCGTGGCGCAGTCGG
This sequence comes from Herpailurus yagouaroundi, assembly GCF_014898765.1. Lineage (NCBI taxonomy): Eukaryota > Metazoa > Chordata > Mammalia > Carnivora > Felidae > Herpailurus > Herpailurus yagouaroundi. The sequence continues at coordinate 20,210,974 of NW_024412423.1, read as the reverse complement.
TTAAGCGTCTGACTTCAGCCAGGTCACGATCTCGCGGTCCGGGAGTTTGAGCCCCGCATCAGGCTCTGGGCTGATGGCTCAGAGCCTGGAGCCTGTTTCCGATTCTGTGTCTCCCTCTCTCTCTGCCCCTCCCCCGTTCATGCTCTGTCTCTCTCTGTACCAAAAATAAATAAACGTTGAAAAAAAAAAAAAAAAAAAAAAAAAAAACCTATGTGACAGAAAAGAACATCAAGAAAATGTAGCCTAGTTTGATAAATTCTTAAAATAATCACAACCTAAGGCAAAAAAAGCAATTTTATTTGCAATTAACAAGTTTCTTTTCTGTGCTTCTTCACTCAAGTCCCCAGTAAAACAAAGGGATCAAACTCACCGAAACAACACAGTCCACAACAGGCTTCTTAAGAACACTTTCTGCTGTCTCCTTCAATTTGGACAAAAGCATGGCAGTCACTTGCTCTGTAGTAAAATTTCGCTCTTCCTCCATATATTTTACCTGCAAAAGGATCTAGGCTTATTAAAGTTTCTCATGTCCTTGGGGCGCCTGGGTGGCGCAGTCGGTTAAGCGTCCGACTTCAGCCAGGTCACGATCTCGCGGTCCCTGAGTTCGAGCCCCGTGTCAGGCTCTGGGCTGATGGCTCAGAGCCTGGAACCTGTTTCCGATTCTGTGTCTCCCTCTCTCTCTGCCCCTCCCCCGTTCATGCTCTGTCTCTCTCTGTCCCAAAAAATAAATAAACGTTGAAAAAAAAAAATTAAAAAAAAAAAAAAGTTTCTCATGTCCTAAAAGCCTTAAAATGAGCAATATCTAACACATCATCAAAGAAACATTATCTCAAGAGGGAACAAAACACTATTTAGGGAAGCAAAAATAGCTTTAAAGTCACTTTTAGCTTTTTAACATGCTTGTCAAACATGAATACCTGCAGACAAGTACCATTACATAAACAATATACAGTGACCACCAACAAAACCTAAGACAATTACCTGTACACACGTAAACTGGTATAAATCACATGACCCACACTGCACCTCTATAAAGGGGTCTGGTGGTGGAAACTCTTGCCACATGGACTAATACGTGTTTTTTACTTTGTTTACTGTGGTGACTTTATGGTCATTTCCAAAATTAGGATCCAATCTAACTGGAGGACACAGTTTTTGTCCCATTTGTTCATTGCTATAGCCCACACCCAGGACAGACCTGACCCCCGTAAGTACTTCTGAATTAAAGAATTTAAAGAATTTATTCATTTAATTCAAGATACGCTACGCTGCAAAAAATGTGCAACTTGGATAAGATTTGCAAACTTTAAATGCCGAAAGACTGCCTGGGATAAGCCCCATCCCACAGGCCCATATTCCCCCAAATACAATCCATACCACAAAACAGACCTCTCTTCTTTCCACTGCTCCAAATGAACCTGCACCCCACCTTCTCCTTACCTCTTCACTCCCCAACCCACTCCTCATATATTCTGGCTCACCATCTAGGAGTATCTCACTTTACTGCATATAAAGATGGGAAAGTACCCCTCCCTCCCCATAAGCCTCTTTCTAAGCTGCCTCTTCTTCCCCATTTGCTTAATTCTTAGTCAATTCCTCCACTCTTGTACTTGGATCCACTTGTCCCCCAGGTCTTTTCCCTAGTCTCCTCCTCCTTTGGCTCTTACAACATTTATTACCAAATGTGCCAATACCTATACCTATTTCTTTCCTAACTATAAGCACCCTCCATTTATTCACCTCCTTTTTTTCCCTTTTTCCCCTCCCCTGTGCTCCAGATTTATCCACTACCAGCCCATTCAAACTGTTCTGAGATTATTGCCACAGATGTCCTAAGATTAGTCTTTGGTTATCAGAATTCTTCACTTCCAAATTCAACCTAATTCTCAGCTACAACAGCACAACTGACTACCTTTTTCTTATCATCCTCATCATCGCTTACATTTGAGCCTATTCCCGTGATCATGATTTCTCCAACTGGGGTGTCTCAAACACCAAATCTCCTCTTGCTAAACTGAGTTGCCTGGAAAGCTCGATCCACCCTTCTGGATTTCTCTTACCACCTCTGAGTAGAGGGAAGAGTGTCCCCATCCTATCCATCCCTGAGCCTCTCACCTCTTTTGTATGATCAGCTCACTTAATACTTCACAAAGTCTTCTGGATGTCACAGAGATACCAAAAACTAATCTCCCTTTTCCCTAAAAGAACAATACCTCTTTCCAATCTAAGTTCTATTGTCAAGAGTATGACCATACATTTCATTAGTGACTTTAAAGTGTAAATTTCTTTGCTGGTATTGCAGAAAGTCATTCACTAAAATCACACTGGAAAGACTGCTCCATCAGTAAACAAGACAAGCAGCAATGGCAGTGTTAACTTCAAACCACTACCACCCATCAGTCCAACCCATAGTAACAGTGCCACCTATCACTCCCAATCAAATTCCAGGTCATTCAAAAAATGCCAGATGCCAAATGGTCTTTACTAGCAAAAGCTTCTCCTAAACATTTGTTAACGTTTTCGCTACAACTTGAACTCAGAATAAAAGATACAAATAAAACACTGTATTCATAAGGCATCACTTTGGGAACCTTACCTTTATACCAGTTAATCCAGTGGGCAGCTGCACAATATCATATGCAAGGTTAGATTTTTCTGCCTCCACAAATGGATCAGAGAATGCTCGGCCATGGAATCTTTTAAACCCCTGGACTGTGTTCTTTGCATTGGAGATCACCTAAGAGAAGGAATATCAGAGTCAAAACGTAAAAAGACTAGGAGCAATTAAATTTAAAAAAAAAAAAAAATTCAGGGATACCAGGGTGTCTCTGTCAGTTAAGAGTCTGACTCTTGATTTCAGCTCAGGTCATGATCTCACAGTTCTTGGGATCGAGCCCCACAGAAGGCTGTGTGCTAACAGTTTGGAAACCGCTTGGGATTCTCTCTCATCTCTCTTTGCCCCTCCTCTGCTCCCACTAATGTGTGCTGTGCTCTCTCTCAAAATACAGTTTGAAAATAAAATTCAGCAGCCTCAGACTCAATTAGCAACATTTTAACTCCACAAAGTTTCCTTCTGAGTTCCATTTTCTTCGGCATTACACCTTTCTGTATGATCTGCTCACAAGTGAAGTGAGGAATAAGGGACCTGTACAGACCATAGTGGCAGGGATGGCACTAGAGCCCAGCTTGTCCTACTTCTCCATGAAGACATGTACAAAGGTATCTGTGATTCTTAAACTTCTAATCAACATTTACATAAAATGACCTTTAATTTTTAAAAATTACCATAGTCTGTGATTCAAACTTTTCAGGAGTCAATTTGGCAATATCAATTCAGAAATTCTAGTGAAAGAAACTTAAGATTACAAAAAAAAGATAACATTAAGTACACAAAAATAAATGCAAGACAGTGACCAAGTATTATTCATAATAGGAGAAAACTGGAAACAGCATGGATGGTCAATTAACAGGACAGTGGGTTTAAAAAATAAAATGTATCCATATACAGTGGGTAACATTATTTTAGAAAGTTGGAAGTAAGTATCTATATGGTATGATCTCACTTTTAGAGTGAAGGAATCATTTAAACCCTTAGAAAGCAAAAAAGTTTATACATTAAGATACTAACAGTGATTTCTGGATAACGATACTATGTTTCACTTCCAAATTTCTTTTACTTTTGTAAGAACCGCAGAGCTCCTCTTGTCAGCTATGTTAAAAGGCAGACAGAAGTCCTTTTACAAAACAATACGAGGTCTCCAAAAGCAGGCCCTACTTCAGTAGGCTGCCAAGCAGAAACTCAGTATCACAGTAACTATGTCATCCTAGAAGTAGACAGGCAGTTGAGTACAAGTTAACTATTCTCAATAATGAAAGCAAGTTTCAAAACAAAAGAACTCACTGGAATTTCAGAAGGCAAGACATCCCAAACTAGTTCTCTACTTGGTATCTACTGCTCCCTAACATATATTCAACTTTTTGAAAATCAGATTATAAAACACCCAATGTGACTAAATATGTGACTAAAAATCTATTGGCTAAGCACCATTTCCATTGTCTCAGGCTTTTTTTGTTGTTGTTGTTGTTGTTTGTTTTTTTTTTTTTATTAACCTCTACACTCAACATGGCACGCAAACTCAAGACCCCAAGATCAAGAGTTGCATGGTCTTCCAACTAAGCCAGCCAGGGGCTTTTAAATCGGAAGCCCTGCCCAGTCCAGAAAAAAGACAGGGTGCTCCAGGCTGAACCAGAAAAAAGATCAAATATGCAACTCTTTTACAGTCATTTCAGGCCCTCAAACACAGAACTCCTGGGAGTTCTGACACTCTGGTTACTCAGAAACCAACAAAGAATGTCAGGTGTAAAGTAAATAAACTAATGTCAAGTGTGCTTCTACAAGTATGCTTTCCTTCTTTAAGAACCTTGATTAACAAGATCAAGTCTACAAACAACGACTCTAAGCAGGAGTAAGATGAAGACCCAAAAAGACAGACTTTAAGGAACACGTAAAATAAATGGGAATAAGTGAGCTTTGCTTAAACAAGATCTGGGCAAAATACCTCCTAGGGTCTTACGTTAAACAGATTATACCGTTTATGTCATTTTAAAAAGCTATTTGCTTCTCACTCAAGCACAGGAGACTAAGATCAGACCTGTCTTTCTCAGCTGTCCACTTAGGGACTGCCATACTAGGCACGTAAAGGGCACTCCAATAACTGCTGAATGAAAAGATGGACAAAACAGAGAAGTCAGTCATTTTAGGAAAAAAAAAAAAAAAAAACTCTACCTGGCTTTTAGCTGCTGCTCCAATTGAACGATTCTTAGGACCAAAAGAAATGCAAGCCCTAGAAGAAAAAACATTTAAGCATCAAACCTTACTGCAACATTACGTCCAGGCAGGATTACATCACCAGAGCAGGCAAGTTTTCTGAGTGTGAGGTTAAAAAGCCACATTTGTAAAAGCACACAGTAAATCTGATTTTGCCCTCTCCATTGAGTACAACTATCCATGAGAATGGGCGGCATCTGGAGCCCTGTCATTTAGACTTTGAAGCACAAATCTGATGAGATAACCATCTGTCTCACAATACTACCAAGAGGCGGACCAGCCCATCTCCACTATTCTCTTATTCTTCAAGTCTGGGGCTCAAAATGCCAACACAAAGTAATGTACCCCCTTGCTAATACATCTTGCCTTTTCAAACAGCTTACAACCTCACCAAGTAGTCTATAAACCTGGAGAACTTCTGTCCTCCTATATATAGTAAAAGTTAACTTTAGTAGCAATGATTATACAAACTGTTTACATTTATTACCTCATTAAATTCTCAAGAGTTCCATCTTATCCCTCTTTTATAGGAAAAGAAACTGAGCCCAAAAAGGTGAAGTAAACTTATCCGGGGTCACACAACTTAAAAGCAATGAAGTGAGACTCTAGATCCTTTCTCCATACCTTACACCCTACCTTGGACCCTCTCTATCTGCCCTAGACCCCTAGTTCTTCCAATTTAGAGTAACTAAGCTCTGGAGTCATATTGCCTTGATCCAAATCTGACTATATTAAATGACCTATTGAGAATTCTTTTACTTTAATAAACTTACTAGCCCTGTGCAATCTGCCAGGAGGCTGGGCCTTTCTGTGCCTCAGTGGCCCTTTCCACCCTATAGGTTAAGAACCCCTGTGAACCGATCTCCCAGAGCAGTTGAAGGTAACTGTGCCCTGTAGGAGTATGGCATAGCCTAGGATCTCCTCAGATATGCTCTGAACTCTAAACTCTGCAGGACTAGAATGTGCTGGATGTAGGCTCCTAGAAACAAGCTTAGCTTTTCTGCATATATGTAACACTAGCCACTAAAATTTCTTTTTAGGGGCGCCTGGGTGGCGCAGTCGGTTAAGCGTCCGACTTCAGCCAGGTCACGATCTCGCAGTCCGTGAGTTTGAGCCCCGCGTCAGGCTCTGGCTGATGGCTCAGAGCCTGGGGCCTGTTTCCGATTCTGTGTCTCCCTCTCTCTCTGCCCCTCCCCCGTTCATGCTCTGTCTCTCTCTGTCCCAAAGAAAATAAATAAACGTTGAAAAAAAAAATTTTTTTTAAATAAAATAAAATTTCTTTTTAAATGTCCTCATTACTACATAAATATCTCTTCACAGCCCACATTGCCCTTTAGAAAATGCTAATGATAATCTTATCCACTCCATTCACCCTCTCCACTCCAAAAAGGCCTTCTAGGGGCGCCTGGGTGGCGCAGTCGGTTAAGCGTCCGACTTCAGCCAGGTCACGATCTCGCGGTCCGTGAGTTAGAGCCCCGCGTCAGGCTCTGGGCTGATGGCTCAGAGCCTGGAGCCTGTTTCCGATTCTGTGTCTCCCTCTCTCTCTGCCCCTCCCCCATTCATGCTCTGTCTCTCTCTGTCCCAAAAATAAATAAATGTTGACCAAAAAAAAATTAAAAAAAAAAAAAAACCAAAAAGGCCTTCTAGCCTAAGCCTAACAATGGTAAACTCACATCTTTTCTAAATGTCACCAGAGCTGAATTTCTAAGGTGTATCACACCAACACCTCAATCCCAACATAATTATAGGGCAACATTATTTATCTTCCATTGTTTCCTGCAGCCCTTTCTTCAAACCTTCATCTCCTCAAAACAAGTGCTGGGTCTTACAATAAAAAACATTAATTTTCTCAACTTCATTATATATCCTGTTGAAGGTTAATTTTCCCTTCTACCTGGAGAACTCTGAAGTGGTCTTGCTTGTGATTACCTTCCAAACAAAATCAATAACCAACAAATAAAGCCCAGGTTCCTTAACTGTGGAACTTAAGACCTCTCACCAACCCAACCCCAACCCCATTTTCCACCCACATCTCAGGCAAAGTGACCCAACACAAGTTAGTCATCCAATCCTTCTGCTTTGCTCATACCACTTTTGCCACCTGAAATGCCCTGGCCCTTCTATATGCATCTCACTCATTCTCCAGAAGCATCACCCACTCTGTCTGTGAATCCTTCCCAATGTCCTTCAAGTAAGACTTAATCTTATTTCTACCTCTTAAAACTTACCAGAATTGCGTTAAAACTTGCTGGACTTTGGGCTATGCAATACAGAACACCTCCACCTCAAAGAATGTTCTATTATACAGAGCTGCCGTAGGTAATGTTCTTGAAGTCAGTTAACATTTTTACCTACTTTTAAAATCTACAACTGCTTTAACAGTAAATATATGGTTTTATTTTGAAATTTAACTTATAAACCTTTAAATATTTGACTAATCAGGAATTTTTCTTGTATGTGGTTTGAGGCAGGGATCTAAAATTTTTGGGGTGCCTGGGTGGCTCAGTCAGTTAAGCGTCCAACTTTGCCTCAGGTCATGATCTCCCAGTTTGTGGGTTCAAGCCCCGCATAGGGCTCTATGCTGACAACTCAGAGCCTGGAGCCTGCTTTGGATTCTGTGTCTCCCTCTCTCTCTGCCCCTCCTCTGCTTGTGCTTGGTCTCTCTCTCTCTCTCTTTCAAAAATAAATAAATGTTAAAGAAAATTAAAGAAAAAAACTGTTTTGCACATCTTGAAAAGCTAAATAAAAGTTGGTCTCAGTTCAAATTACAGTTGACCCTTGAACAACAATGGTTTGAACTATGGGTATTTTGTGATACAGTACAGTACTATAAATGTATTTTCTCTTCATTTTCTTCTTACTGACAATTCTTTTCTGTAGCTTACTTTGTTCTAAGAATAGAGAATATAAGACATATAATGCATAAAATGTGTTGACTGTTTTTCAGTAATGCTGCCAATCAACAGTAGACTATTAATAGTTAAGTTTTTGATTAGTCAAGTTACAAGGAGATTTTTGACTATGCAAAGGATTGTCACCCCTAACCCCTAAAACTGTTCAAGAGTCAGCTGTATTCATCCTTTTTTGGCTCATACATACACACACTACTGTTACAACTTCTTACAGAACAATCAAATGTCACTACTGGAATGTCAATCTTCACCACATGATACAGTACTAACACCTCAAACAAGGCATAACTCCTGCAAGTATGTGGAAAGTCCACATTTTCCTTAGCATATCATAGAAAATCATCAATATCCTATCACTACAAAGCAAATTACACTCCACAAAGTTCTTTAATAGTAAGCCCATTGCACTAAAGAAAGAAATCCTTAGGTTTTCCACCTTGCCATCAACTTTATTGGTTTGAATACAAGCACAGTAAGAAGAGTTCAGACTCTAGAATCCGTATAATCATTATGGATCTGTCCAAATCCCTTCTCGGCCGTTCTAGCTGCATGACCTCTCTGCCACTTAACATCTCTGAAATTCTATCTGCTTGTCTCCAAAATGGGGAAGTTAGGGCATCAGCCTTAACAGCTGAGGAGAGCAGGAGAAGGTCACGGTGGCAGAAGACGGCTCCTTCTCCTACCAAAAGCAAAGATCACTCTGCCGACAAGTCCCAGGATCATTCTAAAGATAAAGGGGCCACCAAGTAGTCTAGCGAGAATGATCACCGCAGGAATAAAGCTTGGAAGAGATGCAGTGCTTCCATGCTTCCTCTGGTGGCAGCAACACCAGGTCGTGGTCCAGCTCTACCACCAGCACAGGTGTGAGCAGAGGCCCTTGCTCCTCTTTAGCATCTAGCTGCTGGGGAAGTTCCAGCGTGCCCTGCAGCTCCAGCTCCAGCTCCAGCAGCTCCTCTGGCTCACAGAGTCCTAGGCATCGACACGACAATAGACGGTGCTCCCACTTGAAATCCAAACCACCCAAAAGAGGTGCAAAGGAAAGGAAAAAGCAGAGTCCTTCCCCTAAACCAACCCAAGTGCACATCAGAAGGCTCACTAGGAACGTGAACACGGACCACATCACGAAGACATTGTCCACCTCTGGGAAAACTTAAATGATTAACGTGCTTGTTTCTACAACCTCTACATCCTTTCTAGGATGCACCCCCATCTGTCTACAGGCTAAGCGTCTATGGAGTCTGAGAATCCAGATGAACGAGGTGTTGGACAAAGGACAAATCAATGGTCAAGAGATCACTGGCACAGCTGTGCTGGCTCCCTGGCCTAGGCCGCCCCCAGGTGATTCAGCCCTCCCAGAAGAATGCTGCCACCCCCGACCATGTGGTGCCAGTCACCCCCACAGATAAAAAGACAGAGTTCCCTGAGGCGCAGGCCTCCCCGTGTGCCGGGGATGTCACTCCCCTGGTGGCTGCTGTGGCCACAGGAGCTGCTCCAGCTCCAACTCCTCCCGATAAATAGGGCCACCGAACCTCTGCGCCGTGACTTCTATCCCATCCACTTCAGTTCTGTCACTTTTCTAAGCAAAACAGGATTGGTAGGGAGGAAAGAAATTCCTTATTCAAGGTTGGCCCAAACAACAGCAACTGAGACATTTCCTCTGACAGCAGAGTTCCAGTTGCAGGAGTATTACTGGTTTGGGGTTGTGCCCATAAAGATGCTCTCCAGTTTTCAGGAGCTCAAGAGAGAGTCACTTTAGTGGCAAAGTCATCAAGGACAAACAGGGTAGCAGTGCAGCCCCAGCCTGGGGGTATGATTTTCATATCCACAAATGACGGAGGCCTAATCTGGTGGCCTGGTCATGCCCTTGCTTATTGGTCTGCAGGATCTCTCAGGAAGGAACGCACTTTTGAGCAGCTGCTGTTCCTGCTAGCCTGGCCCTGCTCCCCTGCTCCAGTCCTCTTCCAATGTCTAGGGTCAAACACTCCGTGTTAGTTCCCGAAAATGGTTCTATTTTTACATGTACTCATGCACACACACCCACATCCCAGGTCTGCATTTCTCTCTGAAATTGGTGAACAAGTTGAGAGCCAGCTCTGCAGAGTCATAACTGCAAGGACCCCTCTACTGCAGCTGTTATTCATGGGGGGGGTCTTTTGCAGGTTACCTTGGCAATATGTATAGTACTTTTTGGCTTTTATTATACAGTCAGTACTGTAAATTTTGTTTTTGAGTTTTATAACTTGTAGCATTTGGGGCACTGTGGTGTTTATACTTTACTGTGTAGAGTGAAAGGAATGTGTTGAATAAACCTGGGATTAGAATGCAGATCGGAAAAAAAATGAATAAAATGGGGAAAATTACAGCACCTACCTCATACCTGTTACCAAGATTAAATGTGGTGATCCACTATTAAAGGGCTTATATCAGAGGCTGGTACATTATAAATAATATTAGCTATTATTATAGCTCCATGAAGCCCTGGTTTGAGTGTCATTTAAAAATATACAAACTGGGGCGCCTGGGTGGCGCAGTCGGTTAAGCGTCCGACTTCAGCCAGGTCACGATCTCGCGGTCCGTGAGTTCGAGCCCCGCGTCAGGCTCTGGGCTGATGGCTCGGAGCCTGGAGCCTGTTTCCGATTCTGTGTCTCCCTCTCTCTCTGCCCCTCCCCCGTTCATGCTCTGTCTCTCTCTGTCCCAAAAATAAATAAACTTTAAAAAAATAAAAAAATAAAAAAATAAAAATAAAAATATACAAACTAATTTGCTATAAAAGTTCTGCTTCACCTTCAAGCTATCCATTAAAATCCAGTCAGCCATCTTCAAAATGATCTACCTAGGAGGAATAAAAAGCCCTACTTCCATTCAAAAAGAACAAATGAATGGGGGTCAATATGCCAAACAGCACAAATCAAAGGATTTTAAAAATAAAAGCTTATGCCAAGTAACCTAATATTCACATGTGAAGAAAGCCCCAAGAGACTAAGTCAAATATTAGGGCCTGTTCGAGAACCTAGTCCACTACTTTCTAATTAGTGTAAGCTTATTGCAGAAAATTAGAAAACAAAGTATGGCAAAGAAAATAAACATCTGTAAATCCACAACCACCATCCCCACCAGGAATGGCCACTTTTAGTATTTAATTAAATACTCCTACGGAATTCTAATAAATATAATAGGTCCTAAAAAACACATAAGCTGAAATTCAGTTTGTTTCTCCTCAACACACCATCTGAACAACACTCAGGGGCCGAATCACCCCACTAGGATTTTTACATGGAACAAGGATAGAACAAGCTATTAAAAAGAAACATATCTACCACTCCCCACTCACCAGGAACTTCCAAAATTTGCACAGAGCCTGCACCCAATCTTTATCTATGGCAGGAAGCCTCTCCTTCAGCCGAACAGGTCAAGCTCCCACACCTTTCATATGCCAGGCAGTGTACTAAGTAAGCATTCTACACTTGATTTTCCCAGGTACTCGGAGAAAAGAACTATTATGGACCCAATTTTATAAAAGAAGTTAATGCGCCCTGAAACATAACTGGTAAATATGAGCATCTAAGATTCAAAATCAGTACCACCAGGCTCCAACTCCCATATATATCTGCTTCTCATACTGCCTACCAAAACCCTTAAATTTATTCCCACTTCTAAACCTTCACTTAGACCATCCCAATCCTTTCCTCCATGAGTTTTAATCCTATGTGCTCAAGCCCCATCCCTGCCTCTCCTCATCACTCCATCCCCCAGGCATGCAACCTTTCCTCTGCATTGATAGCTTAAATCTGTACTTAATAACCTGTCCACAACTGTTCTTACTCTCTTATGCTATTTACTACTGCTTTATCTCATTCGTGTTTCCACCTAGAATGGTTACACCTCTAGGCAGCAGGAATCTTTATCTTGTACTTCCTCTCTATGCCACACAACTCCAAGTCAATGCTGCTAAAAACAGAGACTTGTCTACTTGACTGACATTACTTTTCCTCCACTCCCAATTACAGGTTGCTTTACTTGAAATTAATTCAAATTAAGTTCAAGACTCCCCTGTTCTAATAGTTAAGTCCTAGAAATAACCATCTTTTTTTAGGCCAGAGAATAACATCATTCTCCCCTTCCTGGGTAAGAAATACTACTGACCAAATATTTATGCACATTCTAATGGGATGTTATGAACAGCTGCAATCAACACAGATCCTTAAAAGGCAGTTTCATGTTTCTAAGAATGTGTAGAACTGCTCAGGATATTAAAACAGCTGTTGCTCTAATTCGCTTTCTTAACCAATATAAGAAAATGAATTTATCACAGAATCCATACTAGTCTTTAGACTATCAAATAATAGATTTAAGCAAAAGCATCATGGAAGAGCTTAATCAGACTATCCTCTGCTTACTTATCTATCCTCTGCTACTATCCTTCTATCCTGTGCTACTGCTTATCCTCTTACCCCTGAACTAGGAAGTACCTCCAAAATTAACATCTAACAGACCAAACAGCTCACACTTAAACGATACACTACTCTCAAAGCACATCAAATTCTTTTTCTTAATGTACTTTTTAAAGTTTATTTTTGAAAGAGAAAGAGAGAGAGACAGAGACAGAGAAAACTCAAGCAGGGGAGGAGCAGAGAGGAAGGACAGAGGATCCGAAGGAGGCTCTGTGCTGACAGAGAGCTCGTACAGGGCTCAAACTCACCATGAGATCATGACCTGAGCAAGATTATGACCTGAGCTGAAGTCGAACAGTCAACCAACTGAGCCACCCAGGCACCCCTTTTCTTTTTTAAGTAAAGTCCACACCCAGTGTGAAGCCCAAAGTGGAGCTTAACCTCATGAGCCTGAGATAAAGACCTGAGCAAGATCAAGAGTCAGACAAGTAACCTACTGAGCTACCCAGGAGCCCCCAACACAGCAAATTCTTGAGGCATTAAGATTTGCACATTAAAAGCTGCAAATTATGAACCCTTAAGGCAAACTTCAATAGCTTCATTTTATTATCCTAACATAATCCATTAATGAATAGGATTAATTAAAAAAATACAAAAAGGTAGTAACAGCAATACTAGAAAATACTTGGCAATATTTACTGTGTCTGGCTTTATCTTAAAAACGTTGCATAGTTTTAACTCATTACAATCCTCACAATTCCAGTGAGAGAAATCACTTATCTTCCTGTTACAAATTAATCCTTTATATTTGTGTAAAGTATCCTGGCAGCAGTACTTTAAGCATATACAGCTGACCCCTGAACACAGGTTTGAAATGTGTGGGTCCAGTTATGCATGGATTTTTTCATACAGTACAGTGGTATAAATGTATTTCCTCTATGATCTTAGTAAGATTTTCTTTTGCCTAACTTACTTTAAATAGAACATATATACAAAATTAAGTGTTAATCGACCATTTACGTTATCAGTAAGGCTTCTGGTCAACAGTAGGCTACTAGTAGTGAAGTTATTGGAATCTTTTTTGACATACAGATTTTCGACTGCACAGAAGGCAGCACCCCTGAACTCCACACTGATATACAGGGTCAACTGCATATTCTATGCCCCAGCAATTTCACATCTGGAACTCTATCCAACAGAAATAGAAGTACAGGAGCGCCTGGGTGGGTCAATTGGTTAAGCGTCCGACTGTTGATTTCAGCTCAGGTCATGATCTGAGGGTGGTTACATTGAGCCCAAAGTCCAGCTCAGCGCAGAGCACAAAGACTGCTTGGGATTCTCTCTCCCCTCTCTTTGCCCCTACCCCACTAGCACCCTCTCTCTCTCTCTCTCCCCCTCTCAAAATAAATAATTTTTTTTATAATTACACATTTAAGAAGATAGATTCCTATCTATGGATGTCTAAAATATATGTGTACAGGGGCGCCTGGGTGGCGCAGTCGGTTAAGCGTCCGACTTCAGCCAGGTCACGATCTCGCGGTTCGTGGGTTCGAGCCCCGCGTGGGGCTCTGGGCTGATGGCTCAGAGCCTGGAGCCTGTTTCCGATTCTGTGTCTCCCTCTCTCTCTGCCCCTCCCCTGTTCATGCTCTGTCTCTCTCTGTCCCAAAAATAAATAAAAAAAACGTTGAAAAAAAAATTAAAATATATGTGTACAAATTTTACAAAATATAGTATGATCCTATTTGTTTAAACACACCCACTCCCCTATGTATATTTGCAGAAGTCTGTAAAAAAGGTATACAAGGATACACAACAAATAACAAATAATGAGAAGGACAAGAAACTTTAGCAACATAGTGTTTTTTTGTTACAACAAACATGTATCTTGTTAGGTCAAGAAAAAAAATGTTTTAATGTAGAAAACCCAATTCAGGGGTGCCTGGGTAGCTCAGTTGGTTAAGTGCTGACTTTGGCTCAGGTCATGATCTCACAATTCATGGGTTCGAGCCCCACCTTGGGCTCTGTGCTGACAGCTCAGAGCCTGGAGCCTGTTTCAGATTCTGTGTCTCCCTCTGCCCCTCCCCCACTCGCTCTTCTCTCTCAAAAATAAACATTAAAAAAAAATTTTTTTTTAATTTAGAACCTAATGGCATAAAGTTCCTGTCAAATAGTCTACCCACTTTGTATACAAAATTGTATTTTAGCTCATTAGTGATTCTAAGGAACTATTTTCATGATTTCTTCAATTCAACATAAGAAGGTAAATGGGATAAGCAGTCTGAACTTTAGTTAACAAAGTAACTTGCCTTTTCTTTGAATCCAAAAGATCCAAGATCCACCTGCTATAATTAGCTCTACATAACATGCAAAAACAAGAACTTCATAGGAATACTTTCCTCGCACAAGTATCAATTATTGATCTCCCAGTTAACCAGAAAGTACATACTTTCAGCTTTTGCTCTCTCAAAGGCAGCTAATGATAGACAATTTGGTCTCTTCAAATTTCTAATATTTCTAATGTTTTATTAGGAACTAGGGCCACAAAAAGGGTCATATAAACAATTCACACAAAGAAATTATTTCATAAGTAATTCATTTTTCTATCCTATACACTGTTCTTTTTGGAAAGTATAGCCCAATTCTTTCATAATGTTTGGCATTCCAGTAACATTTTCTTTCCAGAGCTTTAAGGTTGTACCCTTTCTACTGTAATAATCCCACTAAATATAAAAATAAGCTTTTCATCTTATTCCAAAGCCTATGATCAACATCAACTTGGATGCTCCTAATTTAAAACTCCAAAATTTATCTCAAAGCCACCCACACTGCCCCCCGCATGATACGACACTAGTGGAGAGCAACATCAACTCCCCCATGGAATAATATTGCAATAACCTAAGTAACACCCTGCTTCTTCTCTTCCCCTTCTCAGATAAATCCATTCTCCACAAAAAAAAAGGCAATCATACTTTTAAAATTTAAATTCTATCAACTCCTACTGCACCTAAATAAAAACCCTTTAACATGATTTACAAAGTCCTGCCTCACTCCAGTCCATCTATCTCACAACATTCTCTCAAACGGCTCAAGAGTAGTTATGATCTTCTCAGGCAAGTGTACCAAGCTCTTTTAAATGCTTCAGGTCTAGGGGCGCCTGGGTGGCGCAGTCGGTTAAGCGTCCGACTTCAGCCAGGTCACGATCTCACGGTCCGTGGGTTCGAGCCCCACGTCGGGCTCTGGGCTGATGGCTCAGAGCCTGGAGCCTGTTTCCGATTCTGTGTCTCCCTCTCTCTCTGCCCCTCCCCCGTTCATGCTCTGTCTCTCTCTGTCCCAAAAATAAATAAAAAATGTTGGAAAAAAAAATTTTAAATGCTTCAGGTCTTCATCACTTGTTCCGGATCAGCTCCTGGATCAGCTCTTCCTTAGACCCACCCACCACCTCCATGTAAATTTCTACTCATCCTCCAGGGCCTAACTTACATTGCACTTCTTTAAGAGTATCTTCCATCCCCACCACACATCCAATTTACATTAGATGTCCCCACCCAGGCCTCATCATCATATTCTATACTTTCCTATCTAAACCTTTACCACAGTTAGTAGTGACTTGTTTGTTTAGCATCTGTTTTTTTCCCCATCACCCATGCCCATGACGGCAGGATCCTATTTATTTGTCCAGAGTACCTCCAGGGCTTAGCACAATAGCTAACATATAGGAGGCACTCAATATTTCCTAAAATTTAGAAAACCTGGGGCACCTGGGTGGCTCAGTTGGTTGGGTGTCCGACTTTGGCTCAGGTCATGATCTCACTGCTCATGGGTTCGAGCCCCACGTCAGGTTCTGTGCTGACCGCTTGGAGCCTGAAGCCTGCTTCAGATTCTGTGTCTTCCCCTCTCTCTGCCCCTCCCATGCTTGTGCTCTGTCTCTCTGTCTCTCAATAATGAATAAATGTTAAAAAAAATTTTTTTATTTATTTATTTTTAATTTAGAAAGCCTGTATTTAGTGGAAAAGCAAGAGTCTCTTCTGGACAAAAGTTAACTGGATCCTCCAAAACTGATTCCAAATACTGTTACACCTACAATTTGAAATGAGGTAATTCCAAAATAGCCAACTCTCCAAAAATTGCATCTCATTTCCACTATCACATTAAAGCAAACCTACATCATACTCTGTGTGTCTGAGACAAAAATCCATTTTTCCATAACTACTATAAAAAAAAAAAATCAACCTTTCCACTTCCACCTTCTACTTTGGGACACCAAGAAAGAAATTTAAACTAAGCAAAATCCTAGTTCAAAACGTATGATACCCCTAGAAGTTCCTGGAAAATATAAAATATGGGGAAAACAGATTAAAAAAAATCACTCAAGGGGTGCCTGGGTGGCTCAGTCTGTTAATCATCCAACTTCAGCTCAGGTCACAATCTCACAGTTTGTGGTTCGAGCCCCGTGTCGGGCTCTGTGCTAACAGTTCAGAGCCCGGAACCTGCTTTGGATTCTGTGTCTCCTTCTCTCTCTGCCCCTCCCTGCTTGCACTCTCTCTCTCACTCTCAAAAATAAACTTTAAAAAAAATTTTTTTTCAATTGCTCAAAAGTATTAGACAGTATTTTATCATAGTTACATGATGTATCTGGTCACCCATCACCTAGTCTTTGAGGCAAAATTAATTCCAATTTGGAAAGACTAATCTTTTTTTTTTGTTTTTTTATTCTCAATTTCATTAACATACACTATAGTCTTGGCTTCAGGCGTAGAACCCAGGAATTCATCTCTTACACATAACCCAGTGCTCAAACCAAAAAGGGCCCTCCTTAATGCCCATCACCCATTTAACCCATCCCCCACCCACACCACATCAGCCCTCGGTTTGTTTATAACAGCTTTTTTTTTTTTTTCTTAAAGCAACCCTTTTCATTCCAAACAATGGAATTCATGGTAAAACTGTTGTAGCTGTTGTCTTTTTTTTTTTTTAACTTAAAAAAAAAAAGCCTAAGATAACAGTCTGAAAGAAAATTCAGGAACACTATTCGTTCCAATATAGGGAATTCTCTCTGGAGAGAAATCATGTTCAAAACTAGGCAAGAAAGGACCAAAAGTTAAAAATGTGATTCAGTGCACTATCTTTACAAATGAAGAAAACTTGGATCTAGAGAAGACAGTATCAAATAGAAAACTGATGCTTAAATAGTCAAAAACAAAAACTTGAATGCCTTGGGAAGAAAACTACACGGTATCTTTCCTGGAATGACAAATTAAAACATAAAAACCACTGTTAAAAACTGTAAAAATAGGAAGGAGTCTGACAACTAATGAATACAGGATTTCTTTTTGGAGGGATGAAAATGTTTTAAAATTGATTGTGGGGACAACGGCACAGTTTTGGGACTACACTAAAAACGATCAAACTGTACACTTTAAGTGAGTTGACTGTACCGTACGTGGGTTATATCTCAATAAAGCTGTTATAAACTATGAACAAATCGAGAAAGGGCCATCAAACCACATTTTAGGACCTGGGACGGGTTTTCAGGCAAGTGCCTGGTCTAGATAAAACAAGGGGCAGAAACTGGTCAAGTGGAAGTGTGAGCCCCTGGGCAGCAAAGATCAGACTAGTGGACAGAGCAATCTAGTTTGGCTACCAATCTGCTGAAAGGTGACAAAAGTTAGGGTGAAAAATCGGCCTTGGAACAGAAGCCCTCGAAGGGCCACCTGGCAAATAAGATAACCTAGAAAATAATAGGCTTCTTAAAAGATTTTGTCCCGGGGCGCCTGGGTGGCGCAGTCGGTTAAGCGTCCGACTTCAGCCAGGTCACGATCTCGCGGTCCGGGAGTTTGAGCCCCGCATCAGGCTCTGGGCTGATGGCTCAGAGCCTGGAGCCTGTTTCCGATTCTGTGTCTCCCTCTCTCTCTGCCCCTCGCCCGTTCATGCTCTGTCTCTCTCTGTCCCAAAAATAAATAAACGTTGAAAAAAAAAATTAAAAAAAAAAAGATTTTGTCCCAGAAGAAAACAATGGATTGAAAAGTATCTCTACGGTCAACAAGCAGGCTCTTTAACCAAGGAAAGACCTGAGTGAGTCAGGATTTTTTAGAGCTGTGTCTATACTGGTCCCATAACTTACTATAGATTCTAAAAGTCAAAGTGAACCCCTGAGTCATTCATTAACAATTGCGGCCAACACCCTGGTTGGAATGTATTAACTGTGAAAGTGGAACGCTGTTAGGTGTGGATGCGCACAGAATGAAAGAGAATGACCCAACATAGTTCCATATACTAAAACCAAGTGAAAAACCAATGCGAATGTAGAAGCATCAAGAAGACACTGATTTTAAGTACTTTCTGGCCGCTGTCGGCTCCAACCAGAGCCCGAGCCTCTGGTGCCCCGGCTCCCTCTCTTCCGGGTGCTGCCCCGCCCCCACTCACGTGGGATTCTGGCCGCTCCATCTTCAGACGGCCGGCAGACACCGGATCCCGTACAATTCAACTAACTTTTATTAGGCGCCTGCTGTTTGCCAAGCTCCGAACTCTGTGGTGGGCTCAAGATACGCTACTACGCCCTGGGCCTGCCTCTGCCCTCTAAAGGAAGAACTCGGTCCACTATACATCCCAAGCCTGCCTCCCCTCCAGGTCCTACCCATACCCTCCGCTGGTACGAGTACCCACTCACAGCCTTCGCTCAACCGGCAGGCCAGTGGAAAAAGGCCTCGCCGCTGGCGCAGACACTCACAGCGAGCCGCGGCCACTGTGACCTGACACCCAGTGGGAGTTCCTTACCCACCCGGGCCTCGGTTCGAAACGGAGGTGATTCCCCGGCCCGCGTTTCCCAAGGCGCGAGGGTCTCCGACCAGAGCAGGCGCTACCTCCCACCCACCCCCTCCCCGTGCACGCGGCCGGACCGGCCCACACTCACGGCGTGCAGCGGTCGCTGTACTCGTTAGCGATCGTCTCGATGCCGCCGGCGCGGGCCACAGCGACGTAGCAGCTCTGGAAGCCCAGGTCTATGCCCACCACCGACATGGCGCCGGCTACAGTTCGGGCTCGAGCCCAGGTCCGGCCAGCGAAACAGGACACGGACCCCGGCGGGGCTGGCGCGTGGAGAGCAAGCCGCGTGGGCCAGGGGATGGGGACTCGCGGGAGACGGGAGAGTGTCCTCGCGAGCGCCTAGATGTGGGAAGGAAGCCGCAGCGGAGAGCGCTGCTCAGGCCGGCTCCGGCTCAGCGGCCGCAGAGGAGGGCGCCGGTAGCGGGGGCGGAGAAGATCTCGAAAGATCTCGTCGCGACGAGAGTGAAGCTGTAGCGCGAGAACTGCGAAGGAAAGGAATGTTCTCGCGAGACGCCGGCTCAGACGCCTTTCCTTCTGAGGTTCCGCCCCCAATTGCGACAAGCGGACGTCACGTCCAGGCACGAGAACCTCGGAAGGGACAGAGCGGCGGAAAGATGCTTGGGAAGCCAATTGAGACTGCGCACGGAACCCGCCGCAGCGACTCCCCACGGCGGCAAAGAGCACTGGGGCACCTCCCCTTCCAGAAGAAAGTAGGAGGGCCAGCATGGGGCAAAATACTGAGGGGGCGCCGTTGGTCTACTTCCGCCGTTTTTCTTTATCAAAGAAGCTTCCGGTTGTGGGACGTGTTGCGCCCCCAAATGGGAGCGCAAACTAATCTTCGAAATCCAGAGAGCCTTCTCTGCTCCCCTCGGTGTAGGTCAGTCGATAGAGGACACGGACGCCCTTGAAATGCGGCCCTAAGCAGGGCCTTGGGCAGGGGCTCTGTTGAAGTCCAGGACCGCGCCCTATCCGGCGAAGGGCAGGAATCTTCTCAGTCCCACCGCGGTGGTTTTTTCACTCAGCCGTGCTTCACCATTCTGTAGGAACCTACGTGACTTAAATCTTGAAATCTCCAGAACATTCCAAGCATCTGTCCTGAGCTAAATGCGAGGGACACGGATGAACGACACGCTACCTAGGTCCGTTCAGACCAGCTACTAAATGATAGGATTAGTCGAGGCTAAGGAATCTCACTTTAGAGCCCCTCATTTCCGCAGTGTATCAGATTGAGGACGGGAAGCCAGCGTGCCATCGGAAACCAGCCCTGTGCAATAAGCATTTCTGATGAATTGATTGAAGAGATCTCAGCAGTGGAATCTGGACCTCCAAGTCTTCAGTAATGTGTTGTGATTTTTTTTTGTCAATATTTATTTCATGTCTTTTCCTTAAGGGTGTTAAGTGTGTAATCTTTCAAACCGCCTCCCCCCCAAACCTGAATCCAAAACTGGTCACAAGGATAACCAAAAAAAGTAAAAGGGATGGAAGTGGAAATTGTTATGCACAAAGTGGTGGAGACTAGGACTTTGCAGAAAAGCAGAAGTCTGCTTTCAAGTTGTTAACAAAACAACAAAAACAGCAATAGAGTCTGGGTTGCTGAGAACTACAAGAACTTCTGTATTGTTGGAACCTAGCCTGAGTAGAAGATCTCAATCTCAAAGCTAGAACAATTGCACCATTTAATGAATGAGCCAAGAAGAAAGTACATTTTCTCAAATCTGCACCCCACACACACACACACCTCAGTCTCCTGGAGCCATGCCCAAAGGCCAGATTGTTTGCCTTTACACTTGCAAATTGCCGCACAGTTCTTACGTTTTGGCTAAACCAAATGGGCTTTGTCTTTAAAAACTAGTATTGTGGGAGCGCCTGGGTGGCTCCCTCGGTTGAGTCCGACTTCGGCTCCCTTCACGGTCTTGCTGCCTGTGGCTTCCAGCCTGGCGTCGGGCTCTGTGTTGACAGCTTGAAACCTGGAGCCTGCTTCGGATTCTCTGTTTCCCTCTCTCTCTGCCCCTTCCCCAGCTCACACTCTGTCTCTCTATCTCTCAAAAATAAATGAGCATTAAAAAAATTTTTAAAAATAAAAACAAGTATTGGGTGCTACCTGGGGTGGGAGGTTGAAGTAGTGGGTAATGGGAGCAGAAGCAGCAAGTTTTTTTTTTTTAAGTTTATTTATTTATTTTGAGAGAGAGAGAGAGAGAGAGAGAGCAGGGGAGGGGCAGAGAGGAGAGACAGGATCCCAAGCAGGCTCTGTACTGTCAGCACAGAACCCAATGGCTGGATCCCACAAAAGGTGAGATCATGACCTGAGCCACCCAGGCACCCCAGAAAGAGCCTTTCAACAAAGAGCAGAGATGAACAGATACTCTACACCCACGTTCATAGCATTATTCACAATAAGCCAAAAGGTGAAAACAAACCAAATAACCACTGATGGAACAATGGATTTTTAACATGGTGTATGCATGCGATGGAATATTATTTAGCCGTAAAAAGGAACAAAACTGTATTACATGTTACAACATGAATGAACTTTAAAAAAACATTATGCCAGGGGCACCTGGGTGGCTCATTCGGTTCAGGATCCGACTTCGGCTCAGGTTATGATCTCACAGTTTGTGGGTTTGAGCCCTGCATCGGGCTCTGTGCTGACACCTCAGAGCCTGGAACCTGCTTAAGATTCTGTCTCCCTCTCTCTCTGCCCCTCCCCAACTCATGCTCTGTCTCTCTCAAGAATAAAAATGTTAAACAAAAAAAATTTTTTTAAACATTATGCCAAAAGAGGTAAATATGAAGCATCCTCACGTTATAATTGCCTTTCATGAAGAGAGACTACCTTGGCATTCTTGTCCAGATGATGAAGCTCAATAATTGTTTGTGTTGCTTCTCATATGTATTTATATTGGAATGAATGTTGAAATAACATTCTAGTGAAAATCAAGTTTGGTATGTTTATTTTGAAGTAGTATTGGGGGAGTTGTTGATTTTTTTGCATCTATAGCACTGGTACTTTGAATAAAAGCTTTCAGTAGTTGCTTCCTTCATCAGAGAAGAATCCTTGAGACTGGTATACTTACTATTCCCCTGCATTAGAGAACACGTTTTCTAAATGTTGGGTGAAATCTTCATAGTTGTTACTCAATCAGAATTTGTGTTTAACTCCTATATGTCTAAGGACCATTCTGGAGTTTTTTGTGTGTATACTTAAAATACATAGGTAAATGGTTTTCTTTCTTCTTTTTTTTTTTTTTTAACATTTTCCAAAATAAAAACAGCCCTTTATAACCATGAAAAGTAAAATAGAATAAAAAATATGCCAAGTAAAAGAAGCCAGACAGGAAAGGACAAATTTTGTACGATTCAATTTATATGAGAAAACTAGAGGCTGCATTCAGAAAAACAACTTGAACAATGGAAACCTGCTTAAGGTAAAAGGGCCCACAGTGACCCCGGGCTGAATACAAACATGTCCTTTAGGGGACCTACATCAAAATATCCATAAGCCGTAGTTGACCAATAGGTTATTTATACCTGGGCACAAGTACCAGAAAAGGAAAATTCTACATGTTCTCATGCCTCCTTATCTTCCCATTTTAACTATAGCCCTCCACCCCCACTGCCTTTTGGCAGACAGTCTCTGCTTTGCTGTCCTGCCCACCACTTCCCTTGCAGTGTATTCAATAAACTTCTATCTCCTTTGCTCTGCCTTGGGTGAATTCTTTCACCGACCATGCCACAGGCCTCTTCCTGAGCAGGTTGCCCCACATTGTTGGCCCCAATCCAATCAGGACACCCCTCAAAAACCTAAATAGGCAAATTCATAGAAACAAAATAGAATAATGGTTAGCAAGGGCTTGTGATTAGGGGGGAATGGAGAGTTATTGTTTAATGGGTACAAAGTTTCAGTTTGGGATGGTGAAAAGTTCTGTTGATGGGTGTAGCCACACAACAATGCAAATATACTAAATGCTACTTTTTGGCATTTGTATTTGTATACTTTGTATACAAATTTGTATACAAAGATTTGTATACTTTAAGATGGTTAAAATGTTAGTTTTATGTTTTGTATATTTTACCACCATAAAAAGTAAAAACAACAAAAAAAGGTTGACCTTGGAGAGCTTGGGTGGCTCAGTCAGTTAAGCATCTGACTTTGGCTCAGGTCACGATCTCACGGTTTCTAAGTCTGAGCCCAAGCATCAGGCTCTGTGCTGACAGCTCAGAGCCTGGAGCCTGCTTCAGATTCTGTGTCTCCCTCTCTCTCTCTCTCTCTGCCCCTCCCCCACTCACTCTCTATCTCTCAAAAAATGAATAAACCTTAGAAAAAAAAATTTTTTAAAGGTTGACTTTGACCTTCCTTTTTCTTATATTTTTCTCCTACATAGGAGGATATCAGTGACACCAAGAACAGTATTGGCCTTTGTGATGACAAAAAGTCTTCTGCCTGTCTGCTCTGGATTGTAAGCACTGGGCAAATAGAGGCCAGACTGCCATAGGCTGAAGTGATTTTCTACCTAAACTATCACTAGGTCTGGGTTATGGACTCTGTCTCTGACTTCCTTCCTGTGGGAGACCTCCCCGGGCTTTAACTAAACTGGCAAAAAAGTACTACATCCATAACTTTTTATGTTCCACCTTCATATCTACCTACCTTATTTGCCTTGGCCCTGCTTTCAGTTTAAAATACCATGGGCCCTATCTATCTTTTTAATGATTTGTCCTTCTCAAAATAAAACATAACATCAGTCACAGAGAGTACTCATCCTGCTATAAATAGTTTCCTGGATCATCTAACTTATAGTTCAAGAGGCTATTCTGGGATATTTAAGTAAATGAAGTCAGAAAAAAGGTATTTAAGAATTCCAAGCAATCTAAAATGACAAGTTTCCAAGAATCACAATTGTGAAGCAATGAAGTTGCCAAAACATTTCTTGTTGAAGGCATTGTGGTTGAAGCACAAGTTACTTTGATTCAGCAAAGCATCTTGAGAATTTTAAAAGAAGGAAGTTGTTGCATTCTTTTCTTTGGTACGATGATCAAATTTGGTTCTAAGCAATCAAGAAGATGTTTGTTTTAAATATACAGTGTTCATTAACTGCCCACCATGAGACAAGAAGTTCTCAGTTGGGAATTCATCATCTCCCCTGCCAAGTGTCTAATGGAATCCTGTCCTACACTCTGGGGGAGCTTCTGGAATTCTTTCCTTCAGGAGGAACCTACAAGCTCTGATAATGGTATTTTCCAGCACCCTTTATATCACAGTGAGTGGACAAGTGCCTTAACCAAACCAGTACTCCTTTCTTAAACTCTAAAATTCTAGTAACTCCCTAATAGTGGTAATTACATCATTTCTAGATCCTACACCATGTGCCAGACATTGTGCTGAGTGATTTGGATATCATAATTTAATCTTCATAGTAGATGAATAGAGGCTATTCTGGGATAATAGGTAGATGGGTAGATCTACCCATTAGGTAGATGTTACTTTCCTGTTTAATAGATGAGAAAACTGAGACCTGAGACCAGGTTGAGGAACTGGTGACACAGCTTTCAAAACTCCTGACATCAACATTGGTCTCCTACAACTATATCACTTTTTTCTTTCAGTACATGTTCTTTGTAAAGTCTTATTAAAGTCAACATGGAAACACAAAAGAGTAAGAAAAAAGAAAAAAGAGTAAGAGAAATGATTCAACAAGTATCATTCACTGTTTACATTTTAGAACACATTTCTTCCTTTCAGTATTTTTGTTACATATGATGGTTGAATTGGGTTGTGCCTTTTTAACATTAGGTTAACCAGCCTCTCCCAAACTGTGTTCCATGGGATAGTGTTCCATCAGATAATAATAGATTAATATTGATGGGGTTTTGGGGTGGTGGGGGTTCAGGGCTGATGGCCAAGAAAGAATTCTTGAAGAAGTCTTTGGTGCAAAAAGGTGATTTTATTATAGCACGGGGACAGGACCCATGGGCAGAAAGAGCTGCATTGGGATGACTGGTTATATACTATGGAGTTGGGGGAGGTAAAAGGCAAAGGGAAGGCCTCCAGAAGAACTTTGATATGCTAAAGAGGACTCCTAAGATACCTGAGGCCTTGCTATTTCCGAGCTAAGGTGGTTTTTCCTCTAGTAAGGTATTAACATTAGAACAGTAGGGGTTTCCTCGAGAAATGTTATAATCTGTATTTGCCTCGAGTATTTGTCAATGGACTGCAGGTTATAAAGAAATTCAGGGGCGCCTGGGTGGCTCAGTCGGTTGAGCATCCGACTTCGGCTCAGGTCATGATCTCGCAGTCCGTGAGTTCGAGCCCTGTCGAGCCGCCATTTCCTTCTTGCCTTTGTTCTCCATATCACTATGTGGGAGGGTGATGTTGGGGATCCAGGAAACTGAGTCTATAGGGTTCTGGAGATAAGGCTATTGATAAGATTGCCTTTTTCTTGTAATTTCCAGATATTTGTAAACTGATGGAGACTCCTGTCCTACATGACTGTGATCCCTATCAATTAACCATTTGTTTTCTTTCCTTTCTTTGTTCTTGGGGAGCCAGGAGTGCCTGAGGAATATCAGACACATCCCACCTGGTTATGGGGGGGGGGGGGGGGGGAGGTGGGTGAAAGTGCTAGCTTGTGCTTTGTTCTCAGCATGCCTTATGCTCCCTCATCAAATATTACCATTTTAAAGACACTGAAAGTCCTATAGAAAATCTGTTTAACTTTGTTTAATCACAAATACAGCATAAATATAAGAAATACTATTTAAAAAATAGTAGAACACAATTTAGTCTCCTTTTATCCTCAAGAATTTTCCCTTTTTAAAAAAATTTTTGTTATATATAAATAAATTATATATAGTTATATTTTTTTAATTTTTTTTAACATTTATTTATTTTTGAGACAGAGACAGAGCATGAAGGGGGGAGGGGCAGAGAGAGAAGGAGACACAGAATCGGAAGCAGGCTCCAGGCTCTGAGCCATCAGCCCAGAGCCCGACGCGGGGCTCGAACTCACAGACCGCAAGATCGTGACCTGAGCTGAAGTCGGACGCTTAACCGACTGCGCCACCCAGGCGCCCCTACAGTTATATTTTTTAGAGAAAGAAAGAGCAAGCCAGGGAGGGGCAGAGAAGGAGAGGGAAATCCCAAGCAGGCTCCATGCTGCCAGTGCAGAGCCCAACAAGGGGCTCATGAACTGTAAATTCATGAACTCATAAACTCATGAGCTGTAAGACCATGACCTGAGCCAAAACCAAGAGTTGGACGCTCAACTGACTGAGCCACCCAAGCAGCCCTTCAAGCATTTTTCTAATCTTTTTTTTTTTTTTTCAACGTTTATTTATTTTTGGGACAGAGAGAGACAGAGCATGAACAGGGGAGGGGCAGAGAGAGAGGGAGACACAGAATTGGAAACAGGCTCCAGGCTCTAAGCCATCAGCCCAGAGCCCGACGCAGGGCTCGAACTCACGGACCGCGAGATCGTGACGGGGCTGAAGTCGGACGCTTAACCGACTGCGCCACCCAGGCGCCCCGCATTTTTCTAATCTTAATGTGCTTTTGATATAAAAACTACCATTAAAATTCACTTGTAAGTCCAAATTGTCTGAAATTGTAGGGTCCTTCCTCACTCTATCAAACCGTCTGCTTATATAGTAGCACCATGATCTCATTCCGAAGTCCTTCCCCAAATCCCCACTTTTTTGCCCTTATTTGGTCTGGTTACAGTTATTATATGGCTTGCAGTGTCATTATCAATCCCAGTCCTTTCCCTCTGTATAAACTTAAAATGCTGGATGAACTTTGCACAGATTTCTGCAGGCTACACAAACTGATATGATCATGAAAATTTAACTCCTTTATCTAGATCCCGCAATCAACAGTAATTTTTCTGGCTTGGCTCACAACTTCCTTATCCATTGACTCAAGCCTCTCCTCAGCCAGTGCAGATTCAGTCTTCTTCCACTTCTAGTAGCTGACATTCCAACTCCACCCCAAAGTGCTCCCTGTTGAACTGGTCTGCTGAGAGCAGAAACATGACTCTGACCGCACAGCCCAACTGTACGGGGCCTTCCTGTTCCTGAGCATAGAGGGACCCCCCACCCCCACCCCAGGGAGCTATCTTGCCATAGTAACAGCCACCATCTCATTTCTACAAATTACAAATCTTTCTTAACAAGATCTTTCATTTTAACAATCAAATTCATCAGGACACAGTGTATACTATGCTGGTGTCCCTTCAGCTGAATACAACCCATTTGTCAAGACAGATGCCCTTTGCTTCTTGCACTAAGACTCAGAGAAAATGATTTTTAAAGGCCCTGTGGCCTCTGATAATAATTCACTCTTCAGGTTTCCTGATTTAAGAGGAATCTGGAGCATAGAGTGTGAATACTTATAATTTGATTAAGAATCACTGTTACGGGGCGCCTGGGTGACTCAGTAGGATAAGTGTCTGACTTGAGCTCAGGTCATGATGTCACGGTTCATGAGTTCGAGCCCCGTGTCAGGCTCTGTGCTGACAGCTCAGAGCCTGGAGCCTGCTTCAGATTCTGTGTCTCCCTCTCTCTGCCCTGCCCTCACTTATGCTCTCTCTCTCTCTCTCTCAAAAGTAAAGAAATAAACATTAAGAAAACTAAAAACAACAACAAAAAAGGAATCACTGTTACTATGAACACCATTAGTTACTAGGAACAAGCTCATGTGGCAGTATGCCCATACATTGCTTCATAACCAGAGGGGGACCATTTATTTTCTTGTTGACATGTAGTTAATGTTCCAATGCGATGTGAGTTCAAAATCTAAATATATCACAGGCGATTACAGTTTGACACTGAACGCCAGCAGCGCAAGCCCTAACTCAGAGGAGAATGACTAACATGTTTTCCTGGCGACAGCACAGGCTTCCATCCTATGGTCAAAGGCAGCAGCAGCAGGCTAAAACAAGAGTGGAGACGATATGAGCTCACTAGAAGCATCAGAGTTTCCTTTCCAGACAAGACGAAGACAAGTCTGGGAAAGGTGACCAGAAGAAGCTTCCATTATGGAGATATTATGAAATAAAAAGCATAATAAGGACAATTGTGTATTCTTGAAATACTTTGAAAGAATAAGGTACGCAGCAGAGAATAGAAATGTGATTAACCAGTCATTCTTCAAACTGGATGACCAGCCCTTTTAGAATACTATTTAGTCCTGAAATACAGCTATATTTTGTGCCATTTCCACTAAAGGCAGAAGTTTATTTTTAAAGAAAGAGCAGTGGCTTAGAGCTTCTTCTCTAAAAGTGAAATGCCCTTCCAAAGTCAAGGGAACACAGTGACAATCTGGCATCTCTACATAAATGAACATGAAGTATAACCACGCAAATGAGGGGAAGTTCATGAATGTCTTCACCACCCCCACCCTCCATCTTGGCAGGCAAGTGAGCCCATGCACATGCACCTGTGTACAGAAACACATGTGTACATGGACACACACACACACACACACACACACACACCATTCCACATTTACTCTGACTGCTTAGGTGAGAGTCTTGCCCTAGAATTTTCAATGGAATTTTCTAAAGCATGCAACACATTTTCACTGCAACATTTCAAAATGGCTGCTATGTGAGAAGAAGGGGTAGCGACATGCCCCTCATCTGTGAAGAGTAGCTCTCTTCACTAAAGGTGTGATTGCTGGGTAGCAAATCCATCTTGTTAGAACTGGAATTAAAAGCAAGGACTCAAACAGATATTTGTAGAGCAACCTTTATAGCAAGAGGGAACACAGTATAATGAAGCAGTAAAAACTCTTATATTTGTACCAGAAAAGACAAAGATAAACCGAAATAAAAGTCCAGAAACAAACCCATGTATGAAAATTTAGCACAAGACACATGGTATTTCAAACTAGTTGTGAGGAGGGTGATTTGCAGACATTAGCTAACCGTTTGGGACAAAATTTTATTTTATTTTTTTAAGTGTTTATTTTTGAGAGACAGAGACAGAGACAGAATGTGAGCTGGGAAGGGGCAGAGAGAGGAGGGAGACATAGAATACGAAGCAGGCTCCGGGCTCCGAACTGTCAGCACAGAGCTGGTCACGGGACCCAAACCCACAAACCGTGGGATCATATCTGAGCCAAAGTCTGATGCTCAATTGACTGAGCCACCCATGTGCCCCCAAAATTTTAGATCCCTACCTCAAACCACATATAAGAACAAATTCCTGATAAGTCAAATATTTAAAGGTTTATAAGTTAAATTTCAAAATAAAAACATATATTTACCAGAAAATAAAGGTGAATATATAACATATACACTTACGCAAACACAGGCACATATAGTGAACTTTTGTAAGCAGAACACCAAAAGACAAAAACAGTGAAAGCAAAGATAGAAAACACAATGCAAAAAAGACCATAAACAAAAGTAAAGTGAATAAATACAAAATTAAGAAAGTTTACCCAGATTTAGAGATAAGGCAAAAAGATTACTGCTTGCACTTTCAGTAACATTTTAAAACAACGTTTACCGAGTCTACCTAAGGGATCTATGATTCTCTAGAGAAAATGTAACTTTGTTTGACTTGCCATTTTTTGTTGATTAGGGCCCAGACTGTAAAATGAGACATTAACTTAAAAGGAGATTGATAAAGTGCAAATGGTGTTGGGGGGGGGGGGGGAGAGGCAAATGATTTCTGTTTAGTGGAAAAGATATCTCCAAAGATAATGCTTGTATTTCCCTGTAGAATAATGACAAGTTTTGTTTTTAATTTAGCAATGTGACCTCAGTATTTTTGCCTTCACTTCAGTCTCATGAGTTCTTCAATGAATCAGCTTTCCGATCCTACTGGTCCCCTCATTTATGAGTTATATATCATTGACACATTTTTAAATTTTCAAAAACTCTACTTTGTCCAGAAAAAGCTAAACATAAAACTGCCAAATGATCAAGCAATTCTATTCCTACTTATACACATAAAGGAATTAAAAGCAAGGATATCAAACAGATATTTGTAGAGCAATCTTTATAGCAGTATTATTTACAATAGCAAAATGTGGCAACAAGCCAAGTGTCCATCAACAGGTGAATAGATAAACAAAATATAGGCTATACATATAATGGAATATTATTCAGCCATAAACCAGGGATGAAATGCTGAGACATACTACATTATGAATAAACCTTGAAAACTTTATGCTAAGGGAAATAACCCAGACACAAAAGAACAAATATTGTATGATTCCACATATATAGGGTACCTAAAAGAAGCAAATTCACAAAAGTAAAATAGGGACTACCATGGGCTGTGAGGAGAAGCAAATCCATAATTTTTTTTAATGCTTATTTATTTATTTTGAAAGAATGTGTGTGTATGAACAAGGGAGGGTCAGAGAGAGAAGGAGAGAGAGAATCCCAAGCAGGCTCTGTGCTGTCAGTGCAGAGCTCCCTTCAGATCCTCTCTCCCTCTCCCTCTGCCCCTCCCTGGCATGCTCTCTCTCTCAAAAATAAATAAACGTTTGTAAAGTAGAGGGAAAGAGAAGGAGTACAGTAGACTGTTTTAGATTCTGCAGCCCTACCACCTTGGCTTGAGTACCACTTACACCATAATCGCCTGAGTACATTTAGGCAAGTAGCTTAACAGTCTCTAAGCCTCAGTTTCCTCCCCTGAAAAATGGGGGAAATAATAGGCCCTCCCACATAGGGTTGATGTGATGATTAAACAAGACAGTTAATATAAAATGAGCATTGCTCGGGCACCTGAGTGGCTCAGTTGGTTAAGAGTTCAACTCTTTTTTTTTTTTTAATGCTTTTTAAAAATTTATTTATTTTGAAAGAGGGAGAGGTAGAGAGAGTGAGTGGAGGAGTGGCAGAGAGAGAGGAAGACAGGATCCCAAGCAGGCTCTACACTGTCAGCACAGAGCCTGACACAGGGTTCAAACTCACGAACCGTGAGATCATCACCTGATCTGAAACCAAGAGAGAGATGCTGAACTGACTGAGCCACCCAGGTGCCCCAAGGGTCCAATTCTTGATTTCGACTCAGGTCATGATCTCACAGCTTCACGGGTTCAAGCCCTGCATCAGGCTATACACTGCCAAGGTGGAGCCTACTTAGGATTCTCTCTCTCTCCCTCTCTCTGCCCCTCTCCCACTTGGAGCATGCGCTCACTCACTCTCTCTCAAAATAAATAAACTTGAAAGAAAGAAAGAAAGAAAGAAAGAAAGAAAGAAAGAAAGAAAGAAAGAAAGAAA
>NW_024412423.1:20168507-20179778 GCF_014898765.1 Herpailurus yagouaroundi | reverse complement strand
AAAGAAAGAAAGAAAGAAAGAAAGAAAGAAAGAAAGAAAGAAAGAAAAAGAAAATGTGCATTACCTGACACATAGCAATTTATCAAGAAATGTTAGAGGGGTTCCTGGCTTGCTCAGTCCCTACAGCATGCAGCTCTTGATCTCAGAGTTGTAAGTTTGAACCGCACGTTGGGTGTAGAGATTACTTAAAAGTAAAATCTTTAAGGGGCACCTGGGTGGCCCTAGCCACCTAGTTGGAGCTAGGATCTCTCTCACTGGGGAACTTTGGAGTAGGAGGTGCCTCTGAGGACACCCATACTGGACACCTGCCACCCACTGGGCATGAACACAGACACTTATCAACATAGGCTAGAGAAACAGAGACAATGAACAAAGAGCATGTAAGTTAAACATCGAGTCTTCATCTCAGGGTCTTGATGTCAGCAGGGTTGTGAGTTCAAGTCCCATGTTGGGCTCCACAGTGGGTGTGGAACCTCCTTTAAAAAAAAATGTGGGGGGGGGGGGTTCCTGGGTGGCTCAGCTGGTTAAGCATCCAACTTTGGCTCAGGTCATGATCTCACAGTGTGCGGGTTTGAGCCCCATGTGGGGCTCTATGCTCACAGCTCAGAGCCTGGAGCCTGCTTGGGATTCTGTGTCTCCCTCTCTCTTTCTGACTCTCCCCCTACTTGTGCACTGTCTCTCTCTCTCAAAAATAAAGCATTAAAAAATTTAAAAAGAACACTAACTTTAACAAAAAGCTTTAAGAAATAAAAAAGAAATATTAGGGATTGTTGTTATGATAGTTATTCTAACAGGATATTGCATGAGATTTTTCTCACTTGTCCCAGAAATTGTGATTAGGGCCCACAGATGAAAACCAAAGTGCTCACTAATCCACACCCTTAAGAAAATTGCCAGCCAAGACATTGGAGCCAGTCAATTCCCCCAAGAGAGTAGGCAGAAACAGCCAGCCTGCTTCCCATTCCAACCACCCCAACCCTCCAGTCTCTGTAGGAGAAGTGGGGAGGAGTGAAAGGGAGATGAGGAATTTGCTTTGTGGAGAGTACAGAATCACTTCAAGGTGAGAAGAGATTTCCTGCCAGTAGGAGAGAAGTGGAATGTGCTGTCTCTCAGGAAAAGACAAGTGAGACAGAGAAGTGCATGTGAAGAAGGGAGATCTCCATTCTACGCCTCTGTTGGCCATCTGCCAACACAGTGCACTAGACAATTTCCTTCTGTGAACAAGGGAGGGACAAATAGAACAAAAGAGAAGAAAACTGGGGAGAGCTAGCTACCAGAAAGTACCAGGAGAGTAAAGCAGCGTGTCATGATAAGGGAATGTATATTTTCCCCGGATCCACTGCACAATGGAATAGGTGGCTGAACCTGACCTATCTCATTAGACCCCACCCAAGAAGACCGCTAGCTACAAGAGGGGACCCGTGAAGCAAGAGGCAACAGTTGAGAAGAAATGGTCAGGCTGGAGCTAGGATCTCTCTCACTGGGGAACTTTGGAGTAGGAGGTGCCTCTGAGGACACCCATACTGGACACCTGCCACCCACTGGGCATTAACACAGACACTTATCAGCATACGCTAGAGAAGCAGAGACAATGAACAAAGAGCATTACATACTCAGGCAAGTATGAAAGCTTTTGAGAAGAGATTTCTATGACTTTCAGCTAAACGTATCTTGATATACTTCTTCCTCTGCAGAGCATGTACTGGCTGCCCTCAACTTGCAACTTACATATTTCAAGCTCAGCCCTACACAAGGATGAAAACTGTAGACCTTCAATTCTTTTTTTTTTTTAATGTTTATTTAATTTACTTATTTGAGAGACAGAGAGAGACAGACTGTGAGCAAAGGAGGGGCAGAGAAAGAGGAAAATACAGAATCCAAAGCAGGCTCCAGGCTATAAGCTGTCAGCACAGAGCCTGACGCAGGGCTCAAACCCACGATCTGTGAGATCATGACCTAAGCTGAAGATGGACGCGTAACCGACTAAGCCACCCCAGTGCCCCAGTTCTTTTTATTTTTGTTTTAAGTTTATTTATTTATTTTGAGAGAAAGCAAGTGGGGGAGGGGTAGAGAGCGAGGACGACATAGGATCTGAAGCAGGCTCTGTGCTGACAGCAGAGAGCCCAATGAAGGGCTTGAACTCACAAACCATGAGATCATGACCTGAACTGAAGTCAGATGCTTAACTCACTGAGCCACCCAGGCGCCTATTCTTTTTTTTTTTTAAAGATTTTATTTTTTTAAGTTCATTTATTTATTTTCAGAGAGAGAGAGAGAGAGAGAGAGCGCAGGGGAAGGGCAGAGAGAGGGAGAGGGAGAATCCCAAGGTGACAGCACAGAGCCTGACGAGGGGCTTGAACTCAGGAACCATGAGATCATGACCTGAGCCAAAATCAAGAGTTGGACACTTAACTGACTGACCCACCCAGGCACCCCTCCAAGATTTTATTTTTAAGTAATCTCCACACCCAAAGTGGGGCTTGAACTCACAACCCTGAAATCAAGAGTGGCACGCTCCACCGACTGAGCCAGCCAGGTGCCCTGTAGACCTTCAGTTCTAATATAAAATTCCCAGGTGAGAGATCCTAATTGCTTCAGCCTGGATCAGTCCAGCTAGTTCAGTCAAGTATAACTGAGAATACAGGGTCACTAATACCTAGTCTCAGAGGACCATCATCATGAGGTAGAAAGACACCCCAAAAGATGTCTCACAGTGTCGATGTAGCGAAAGAAAATGTTGTGCCCCAGAATACTAGAGAGCTGAGGAATTCAGACAGGCTTGAGTAGGCTTTGAAACCAACATTACATTGGTGGAGAGGGGAATGGGCATTTACTATTCATCAGTTTCTGGAGTTTCACAAGGTGATGTGTAGGAACTGTGGGTTTTGGAAGGGGCAGAGGGGTCTTGATCTGAGATGAAGTCAGGGAGGTCAGTGATTGCCAGAGAGAGAGAGAGTGGGGTCACTTTCCATTGAAGCCCATAAATCAACCATAAATCACGAGATGCTTGGTGTGATGGGATTTCTGGTGGGCACCTGCAACGGGAATGCAGCTTCACACATCCAAATATGACCTGGGGTAGGAACAGAGACAGAGACGCCTAAGAGGAATCAAACCATTAAATATAGAGGGTAATGTGTGAGTTACCCCAGAGCCAGGATACTGGAGCCAAGTTTACTAAACAATCTGAGGGCACTGAAGGTTACAGTTTTACTGGCAAGTAGGTAAATAAATGAAACCATGAAGATTTCACTAACAGCAGCATGATTAAATCACTTGTGACTAAATTAAATCCAACTAACTACATGCTGGGATCATGATCCTTCACACGAGGGGGTTTTTCTCTGCTAGGTTTCCCTATCTGCAATTGGTCTGGTCAAATGGAAAGGTGAGGCATTTTAAAACCCTTTCGTGTAGTTTAAACTCTAAGATTTCCGGTCCATATTTGCTTCTTTGGGCAACAGCTGGTCCAAGGAGTCAAATTTCCCTGGGACCTTGTTAGAGTGAGCTGTTTTCTCCCCATGCTCATTCATAAACCTTGAGGCCTTACAGCTCCTCAATGGTAGAAACAGAGCATTCTATGATTCCTAAATCACATTAAGCCCAGTTTGGCCTTGAAGTAGAATAGGAAAGCGGCAAGTACCTTGAAAAAAATTGGCAAAAAATGAAAATAATAAGTAGAGGCGCCTGGCTGGTTCAGTCAGTGGACCATGCCGGTACTGCTGATCTCAGGGTTGTGGGTCCGAGCCCCAAATTGGGTGCAGAATTTACTTAAAAATAAAATCTTTAAAAGGAAACACAGAATGAGTAACTTGAAATCTTACTAAAGGCTCCTTACTATTTGTGGTTTCAGTTTTAAAGCATCGATTGAAAAGAGGGAAGGGTGATTTTTCTGAGGATGGAAACATAGGATATCATTTGAGACGCCACAAACTGTTTCCAGTTCTAGAAAAAGGATTCATGGTAATTTACCAATACTATTACTATAGCGCCACTATTTAATTTTGAACAAAGGTTTGTGTTTTCTTTGGCTTTGAGGAAAAATTCTCAAATTTAGTTCCACTGGAGTTAAACTGTCACCATTTGTCCACTGTGGAGCCATTTTTTTGCTCTGCCCAGTACCCCTTCTCTTTACCACTCTGACAACAGGGGTGGGCCTAACCCAAGATGAATCATTCACAGCACTTCCTCCCATGGGGCCACAAAGACTGAACCAGAGAGAGGCAGATGAGTGTGAGACTTGGTGGGGAACTTTGTTTCTCTCCTCTCCATCTTGATAATGTTGAACTTTACCTAAGCCCTGTGTTCCTAGAAAATAGAAACGGTTAAGAAATTCCCCTGATTCATGTTCCAACTTATGGCAAAGAACCACTCTTCCTCATGTGACTTAGATAAGCCCCCCAGGTGGTCCTCCTGTTTACCTACGATAAGGCCAGACTAAAACTCTCCAAATTCCTATTCACATTGTCTCATAAACGATTATGTGAATTGTCTGTTCCCCTGAAACTAACTAGACACAAACCTTTCCTGTTGAGCTCCCTGAGACCCCTTGATTACAAAAACAATTCCAACTGTAAAATCACCCCACTGGGAAGTTGCCTACTCCTCCCTAGAAAAGTCTCCAGACAAAACTACCCTCCTGAGGCACTGATTTTCAGACCTGGGATGCTCTCCCTATTGTAATAGCCTAAATAAATCCAGTTTTCTTATTGTTCAGTATTTGTCTTTGACAGCCTGTGGAATTGTAAGGAAGTTCCCAAAGTTCCAGTGGCCACATTCCCACCCATAGAGAGGGGTCTGAGGGAATGAGGCTATTACTCAGATGAAAGCAGACACTAGCTTGGGCCACCTGGGTGGCTCAGCTGGTCAAGCATTTGACTTTGGCGCAGGACATGATCTCGTGGTTCGTGGGTTCGAGCCTCACATCGGGCTCCGTGCTGACAGCTCGGAGCCTGGAGCCTGCTTCAGATTCTGTGTCTCCCTCTCACTCTGCCCCTTCCCCACTCACTCTGTGTCTCTCTCTTCAAAATAAATAAAACAAACAAACAAAAAAGGTAGACACTAGCTTGTCTCATAAAAGGCATCCCATCCCTGGTTCAAGGCCTAGCTGCCTAGAGCTCCCCTGCTTTGGCATCTACCAGTATTTATTCCTTAAGTCCTCTTTTTTACAATGTTCTTTTTTTTTATTCTTGTTTCTGTCACTTCCAACTTGAATAGCCCTGATAAATCCACCACATTCAAAATTACCTTGCAAGTGCAGTAAGTATATTCATATAAGAATACTGGAGATTAAAATTCATTTGAAGATTTATCAGTGATAAAAAGCCCTTCACATGAATGTTAACTAGACTTGCTGTGGTCTTTTTGCAATACCTATCTTCCTCAACTTATCATAGCGTTACGTCCCATAAGACTACATCCCAATAAACCCATTGTAAGTTAACAATATTGTAAGTCAAACATTTACTGAATACACCTAACCTACAGAACATCATACCTTGGCCTTGCAGACCTTAAATGTGTTCAGAACACTTACATTATCCTAGAGTTGGACAAGATCATCTAATATAAAGCCTATTTTTTTTAATGTTTATTTTTCAGAGAGAGAGAGAGACAGAGACAGAGACAGAGCACGAGTGGGGGAGGGGCAGAGAGAGGGAGACACAGAACCCGAAGCATATAGAGCCAATTTAAAATAAAGTATTGAATGAATCACGGAATTTATCGAATACTGTACTGAAAGTGAAAAACAACAGTTCTATGGGTACGAATGATTGTAAGCCTATCAGTCAGTTACCCACATGATCACATGGCTGACCAGAAGCTGTGGCTCACTGTCACTGCCCAGTATTAAGATAGAATATCATACTGTACATTGCTAAAGTGGGAAAAGATCAAAATTCAAAATCTGAAATACAGTTTCTATGGAATGCATACCTCTTGCACACCATCATTAATCTGAAAAATTGTAAGTCAAACTATAGTAGATCAGAGACGTTCTGTATATATAAATATGGAATCATTATGCTGTATACCTAAAAGAAATGTTATATGTCAATCATACCTCTCCACTAAAAAAAAGTCTTGTTTGACATCTATTTTAATTTTATTGATTGATTGATTGATTGATTGATTGAGAGAGAGAGATAGCAAGCATGCATGTGGAGGGGCAGAAGGACAGGGAGAGAAAGAATCTCAAACAGCCTCCATACCCAGTGCAGAGCCCAACTAGAGGCTCAATCTCACAACCTCATTACCGAGAGATCATGACCTGAGCCGCAATCAACAGTTGGGTGCTTAAATGACTGAGCCACCCAGGTACCCCTGATATCCATCTTTATTCTTTATTTTTATTATTATTTTTTTAAGTTTCTTCATTTCTTTTGAGTGAGTGGAGGAAGAGGAAAGACAGGGAGAGAGAATCCCAAGCATGTTCCAACTCTTAGTGCATAGCCCTATGTGGGGCTTGAACTCACAAACCAGGAGATCATAACCTGAGCCCAAATCAAGAGTTGGCTGCTTAACCAACTGAGCCACCCAGGCGCACCTGACATCCATTTTTAAATGGTTTCATGAAACTTCACTGAAGGAATGGAAAAGAAACAGGTTAGTACTTTTTAAAAAATTTTTTTATGTTTATTCATTTTTGAAAGACAAAGAGAGACAGAGCACAAGCAGGGGTGGGGCAGAGAGAGAGGGGGACGCAGAAGCTGAAGCAGGCTCCAGGCTCTGAGCTGTCAGCACAGAGACAATGCAGGGCTCCAACTCACCACCGCTAGGATCATGAACTGAGCTGAAGCCGGACGCTCAACCAACTGAGCCATCCAGGCGCCCCAGTTAGTATTTTTTAAATGCAGAGATAGAGCATGAATGTTTTATCACAAAAATCATCCCGGTTTAACAATGAACAGAAAGATATCTTACCTAAAATGGGCAAGACTTACAAATGGTAATACTTGGAAATTTGAAGCAAATCTTAATCTCCAAAGATCATTCACAATTTACCAAAGTCTCAAAAGGCTGATAAAAACTAGATAGTACAAAAAGAAAGTCTTTATAGCAAATTTACTGGCAGCAAGTACAAGGGTCTGCTGACAACCCCAGACTCTGCACTCAATCTAAACTGCCATTATACAAAACGCTTCTCAATGTTAAAAAAGGACTTTTAGGTTGTATTTGCTTTTTGAGGAGAAAAGCTATCTTACAATTCTTATTCATAGCACAAAATATAATTACTATTTTCTTTCTGCTTGACACGCCACATAAAATGAATCTTGATTTGATATTTTTCTGATTAGCATTGGAATGAAAAGTGAATTAGAGGCATTTATTTTCAAGTATTTTTGAGAGTTTGAGTTTTTTTTTACTAACACTGGTAACTTGAAAAAATAAAGCTTATTTCAGAAGTTTTATCTATCACACAAAAGAGCATTTAATACAATAAAATATTACTTGCTTCACATTTTTTAAAACTTAAGGTATACATTCAAAAACATTAATAAATTTTTCAAATGTTCAATGCATATATGCCTAAGGACCTGTAGGTAAATTCTGTGTTTTCCTATCTGTTTTGCATTCACCAAAAGTAAGCTTTGTAAAGGTAAAAAACTTAAGAAATAATTTTTTCTAGGGGCACCTGGGTGGCTCAGTCGGTTAAGCATCTGACTTCAACTCAGGCCATAATCTCACAGTTGGTGAGTTAGAGCCCCACATGGGGCTTTCTCTCTGCTGTCAGCACAGAGCCCACTTGGGATCCTCTGTCCCCCTCTCTCTCTGCCCCTCCACGCTCTCTTTGTCTCTCCCCCGAAAAATAAATAAATACATTTTTTTAATTAAAAAAAATAATTTTGTCTACACTGAATAGAGAAAGTAGGTCTAATGTGAAACTCAACTTTTCAAAAAGTAAATACATTCTTCAGGGAAAGTGACACTTTTTGGAGATGCTAATGCCTGGGTGGCTCAGTGGGTTAAGCATCTGACTTCAGCTCAGGT
Organism: Herpailurus yagouaroundi; assembly: GCF_014898765.1. Taxonomy (NCBI): domain Eukaryota; kingdom Metazoa; phylum Chordata; class Mammalia; order Carnivora; family Felidae; genus Herpailurus; species Herpailurus yagouaroundi. The sequence goes on along the minus strand of NW_024412423.1, from coordinate 20,171,786 downwards.
CATGATCTCCAAGTTCCTGAGTTCCACCTCACAATGGTCTTGCTGCTAATAGGTCGGAGCCCACTTCACATCCTCTATCCTCCTCTTTCTGCCCCTCCCCTGCTCATGCTCTGCCTCTCTCTCTCAAAAATAAACATTTAAAAAAATTGAAATTCCCCAAACATATATTGTCTGTGACAATTTAAAATGTGTTACAGGGGCGCCTGGGTGGCTCAGTCGGTTGAGCTTCCAACTTCGGCTCAGGTCATGATCTCGCAGTCTGTGAGTTCGAGCCCCTCGTCGGGCTCTGTGCTGACGGCCCGGAGCCTGGAGCCTGCTTCGGATTCTGTGTCCCTCTCTCTCTGCCCCTCCCCCACTCATGCTCTGTCTCTCTGTCTCAGAAATAAACATTAAAAAAATTTTTAAAAAAATAATAAAATGTGTTACAATTAGTTAAGGGTCAGTTATGGATATAGGAAATAGCTATATTTCCCAAAAGAAAACTGCAAACATCTCTTTCTGTAGATAGTGGAAGGTAATACACATTATTTTTTCTTAATCTCTCTGTCCAAGTTTTTCCATAATGACAATGGATTACTTGTGTTTAAAAAGGAGTGGTGGTGTCTGGGTGGCTCAGTCATTTAAGCATCTGACTCTTGATTTCAGATCAGGTCATGATCTTACAGTTCCTGGGTTCGAGCCTCACACTGGGCTCTGCACTGACAAGCCCCACATCGGGCTCCACATCCACGTTGAGCGTGAAGCCTGCTTGGGATTTCCTCTCTCCCTCTCTCTCTGGACCTCTCCCCAGCTCACTCTCTCTCTCAAAATATATAAATATATATATATTTTTAAAAGAGTGGTTTCAAGACTAGTAAATTCAAACTAGAATAAAGTCATTTTAGTCTCAGGACCCACATTGTCAGGAAGGTGCAGTGGAGGGGGTGGGAAGCCAGAGAAATTCAGTGAATAGGGATACGTCAAGAAGAAATATTAGAGCATCATCATTCTGAATTTCATATGAACTTTAATAAAACATTCACCACATATTTGACTTGTCAATCAAAATGACTGGATTTAGAGTACAGAAGTTTATCACCATCACCAGAAAACGGAGACAGAAAGAGAGCTGAGATGAGGAGTTTCATTTCAGCTAATTTCCTTTTGGTTTGCTATATGCCATTTCTAAATGTTAGGTCACTGTAGGCCTTCACAAAACACTGTGACCTCTCCCACTCTGTCTAGCTGTGAACAATTTACAGAAAAGATCTTGTCGAAAGGTCCTATTACAGGAAAAGTACATCTTTTGTTTTTTTTCTGCTCAGGATTCATTCCTTAAGGTGTTCCTCTGATCTTCTTCCTTCTGGTGGGCTGCTAATTGTGGGACCCCACCCCTGACTAGAAGGATGGACACATGTCAGTAAGAAGCCAGGCAACCTCTTACAGGGAACTTTACTGTTGACCTAAGACGGGAGGCACACAGACGCTGTAGGGGATTGAATCCAATCATCTGCTGGCAATGAGCTAAAGAAGTAGAACACAAGTTTCCCTCTAGCAAGATCTGGACTTTTTTGGTTCAAGACCCTTTCAAGGCTGGGGGTGCAATTTCTCCTTCTATACTATGATCTAGCTAATAATACACTGTCAATAAATTATTTGTGTATTAAGCCAAAGTTTTGTTTTATTTCTCCCAGTTGAATCCTCAACGATATAAGGGAATAAACCAAAATAAACCAAACTGGCTAGAGGGGCGGGAGAGGTATGTAATGGAAAAAGTTCAGGGCCAGGGGCTTTGGATAAATCACTTAACAAAAACATGTGAAGCTTAGCACAGTGGCGGTATTGAGTCAATGAGATTTAACAGGGGCATAATTATTTCTTTTTTTTTTAAATGTTTATTTATTTTTGAGATAGAAAAACACAGCATGAGCAGGGAGGGGCAGAGAGAGGGAATTAGGGCTCAAACTCATGAACAGCAAGATCACCACCTGAAGTCATGCGTTTAATCAAATGAGCCACCCAGGCACAATTGTTTCTAACTGAAAAATTTCCCCAATACCCTGCCTTCAAGACTTGAAATGAAGATGCCTGGGCCTCTCAGTCCCTTCATTTGTAAAGTGGGGATAAACCCGTGGGGATAAACCCATGGTGATAAAGTCAAGTAACTCTATGGGGGAAAAACACAAAAACCCAACTTGAACAATCTTTTTTTTTTTTTTAAGTAGGCTCCACGCCCAACATGGGGATTGAATTCATGACCCTGAGATCAATGGTGCCTCTTAATCACAAAAGGGATTTACTAAAGAGAAGCCCTGATAACCCAAAGAGAAAACAATCAAGTCTGCGTAGTTATTCTTCTGTCTCTCCTCTCTGCTCCTCTCAGCACATCACTCACCTTCCTTTTCCCCTACAGCAGATAAACTTAAATTACAAGAGAAAGGGAGTGCCTGGGTGACTCAGTGGGTTGGGCATCAGATCATTATCTCAGGTCCCAGTGTTTCAGCTGAGCATCGGGCTCTATGCTGACAGCTCAGAGCCTGGAGCTTGTGTCCGATATTGTGTCTCCCTCTCTCTCTCTGCCCCTCCTCCGCTCACGCTGTCTCTCTCTCTCTCTCTCTCTCTCTCTCTCTCTCTCTCTCTCTCAAAAATAAACATCAAAAAAAATTTTTTTAAGAAATAAATAAATAATTAAATAAATTACGAGAAGGAACCAGCAAATCCTGGACTCACAATCACACAGCTTTATGAGCACTCCATGAAGCCATGTCACAGCAGAGTATTATATCAAGGCCCAAAGACTCTGAGGAGCCCAAGCATCTCTGTCTGAAGATAAGAGAATGTGACACAACTTTTGAGTACTGTATTTAGTTTTCAAGCCATCTTGGAAACTGGGAATAACTGAGGAAGGCAGCTCTCACCGGATTCCAGGGAGCTACTGGCACTGTTCTCACCCCCATGCCCAGAGGCGGATGGAAAAACCATCCTTTTTTCATTCCAGAAACCAGAGCCTCATACCCACCGAATCCCAGAAGCCCTCCTACCAGTCCTCTCGAATGGCCACTCCTCTTTACAAAACCAATAGCCTCCCCACTCTGGATCTGTCTCTCATTTAGCCAATTTAGTCAAATTCTCTCTCCCTCTCAAAAGGGCTACTTTTGTGGTATGCAAAAAAGCATATGAAGGGAGAGCCCGCATATGATTTTGCCCCAGGATCCAACTGTACAACACTGAGGTTTCTTGAATAGTTAGAATAACTGGTTGTAAAATATAATGAAAGGATTAAAAAAAAAAGTTTTTTTT
>NW_024412423.1:20000585-20168107 GCF_014898765.1 Herpailurus yagouaroundi | reverse complement strand
CTCTCTCTCTCTCTCTCTCTCTCTCTCTCTCTCTCAAAAATAAACATCAAAAAAAATTTTTTTAAGAAATAAATAAATAATTAAATAAATTACGAGAAGGAACCAGCAAATCCTGGACTCACAATCACACAGCTTTATGAGCACTCCATGAAGCCATGTCACAGCAGAGTATTATATCAAGGCCCAAAGACTCTGAGGAGCCCAAGCATCTCTGTCTGAAGATAAGAGAATGTGACACAACTTTTGAGTACTGTATTTAGTTTTCAAGCCATCTTGGAAACTGGGAATAATTGAGGAAGGCAGCTCTCACCGGATTCCAGGGAGCTACTGGCACTGTTCTCACCCCCATGCCCAGAGGCGGATGGAAAAACCATCCTTTTTTCATTCCAGAAACCAGAGCCTCATACCCACCGAATCCCAGAAGCCCTCCTACCAGTCCTCTCGAATGGCCACTCCTCTTTACAAAACCAATAGCCTCCCCACTCTGGATCTGTCTCTCATTTAGCCAATTTAGTCAAATTCTCTCTCCCTCTCAAAAGGGCTACTTTTGTGGTATGCAAAAAAGCATATGAAGGGAGAGCCCGCATATGATTTTGCCCCAGGATCCAACTGTACAACACTGAGGTTTCTTGAATAGTTAGAATAACTGGTTGTAAAATATAATGAAAGGATTAAAAAAAAAAGTTTTTTTTTAAACAATAGCCACCAATCTTTAAGGAAAAGACCGATTCTAGGGGCGCCTGGGTGGCTCAGTCGGTTGAGCGTCCGACTTCAGCTCAGGTCACGATCTTACGGTCCGTGAGTTTGAGCCCCGCGTCGGGCTCTGGGCTGATGGCTCAGAGCCTGGAGCCTGCTTCCGATTCTGTGTCTCCCTCTCTCTCTGCCCCTCCCCCGTTCATGCTCTGTCTCTCTCTGTCCCAAAAATAAATAAACGTTGAAAAAAAAATGTTAAAAAATAAATAAATAAAGCCAACATTAAAAAATTTAAAAAAAAAAAAAAAAAAAGACCGATTCTAAATTCCAGGAAGGGTAGGGTCAGTTTTCTCCCCTCTTCAGATCCTAGTGGGGATAGTTTGCATTTCACTCAAAGTGAAAACACTTTGAGCAACTTCTGGTGCAGACCAGTTACATAATGTGCAGGGCCCAGTGCAAATTTAAAATGCGGGGCTCCCTGATCAAAAGCTATTATGAATTTTAAGATGGCAGTAGCAGAGCATTAAACCAAATGTGGGATTTTTCTAAGCACGGGACCCTGAAATGTGTACCATTTGCCCATGAAGCAGGCCCTATTCTGCTGGTCAGCTCTCCAATCACAGGTGCTCACTGACAGGTCAGGGTCAGAGCAGGGAACAACCATCCTGCCCCAAAGCAACCCAGGCCAGAGAGATGCAACTTTCCCTCCAACACATCCCTTTTACATCCATCCCTCCCCCAGTTCTTTGAGACATCTTATATAACTGGAAGACACTTGGGGAGGCTTTCCTAGAATAAAGGAATAGTCTGCCTCAAGAATAGTAAAATATTCATTCTTGCCAGATAGAAATTACTTGCAGCTTTCACAAGTTTTTAATTCCTTCAGCTGGTATCCATTAAGGTTTACAAAGCTCAGCATCTGAATTGTAGCCTAAATTCTCTGAACAAAGATGAGGATCCCTCAAGCCCATGAGCCTCAATGGGAAACAACTACACTGGCTTTCTCTTGCCACTGAAAAAGCAAGTTATTATTGTATTTTGTGTGTGTGATGTATGTGACCCCTATGTTGAACTCTCAAGACGCCTTTTTTTCTTAAGTTTATTCTCATTTATTTTGAGAGAGAGAGCTAACAGGGTAGGTGCAGAGAGAGGGAGAGAGAGCGAATCCCGAGCATGCTCTGTACTGTTAGTGCAGAGCCCGACATGGGGCTGGAACCCACAAAGTGTGAGATTATGACCTGAGCTGAAATCAAGAGTTGGACGCTTACCCGACTGAGCCACCCAGGCACCCCACCTCAAGAGGCTTGTAATTAATTCTTGGGCTTTCCCAATGTGCAACCAAATCATCACAAATAATGCCATTTGCAGCACACCTGGGTAACTCACTCAGTTAAGTGTCCTACTCTTGACTTTGGCTCAGGTCATGATCTCACAGTGGGAAGGAGCCTCGCATCAGGCTTATGTTCACAATGCTGAGCTTGTTCAGGATTCTCCCTCTCTCTCTCTCTCTCTTTCAAATAAATAACTGTTTTTAAAATAGTTCTCCTTTTGTTACATCTTATTCTGTCTCTTGTCTTTTCACATTTGCTACAATGAAGTTTCTTTTAAAATCAGCTGACAGGGGCGCCTGGGTGGCGCAGTCGGTTAAGCGTCCGACTTCAGCCAGGTCACGATCTCGCGGTCCGGGAGTTCCAGCCCCGCGTTGGGCTCTGGGCTGATGGCTCAGAGCCTGGAGCCTGTTTCCGATTCTGTGTCTCCCTCTCTCTCTGCCCCTCCCCCGTTCATGCTCTGTCTCTCTCTGTCCCAAAAATAAATAAACGTTGGAAAAAAAAAATTAAAATCAGCTGACAGATGAATCTTATTTGGTGGGAAACTTGAAAATTTGAGAATAAAACCTTTCTAGGGAAATAAATCCCTAGGAACAATGAAGAAAAGTGGGGACAAAGAAAGATTAATTAGGAGGGACTACCTTATCAGATATCAAAATATCTTACTGAACCATGGAAATTAAAACAATGACACATCCTGGCACAGATAGATCTTGAGAAGAAAACAGAATGCTCAAACAAACTCAACTTATACCTATTTAGTATATGAGAAGTAGTTTTTCAAATCAATAAGTGATAGATTTAGTAAATGGTATCTCAAAAACTAAAAATGAGGATAAAAAAGTGTTTATTTGAGGGGCGCCTGGGTGACTCAGTCGGTTGAGCATCCGACATTGGTTCAGGGCGTGATCTCACAGGTCGTAGGTTCAAGCCCCGTGTCAGGCTCTGTGCTGATAGCTCAGAGCCTGGAGCCTGCTTTGGATTCTGTGTCTCCCCCTCTCTTTGCCCCTTCCATGCTTACAGTCTGTCTCTCTGTCTCTTTAAATAAAGATTAACAAAATTTATTTTTAATAAAAAAATTTTTTACTTGAGACAGAGAAAGAGAGGGGGAGGAGCAGAGAGAGAGGAAGAGAGAGAATACCAAGCAGGCTCCACTCTCAGTACAGAGCCCCATACAGGGCTCCATCCCATGACAGTGAGACCATAACCTAAACCAAAATTAACAGTTGGACACTTAACCGACTGAGACACCCAGGCACCCCACTATAAATGAGGAATAAGGATATAACCATAAATGTAATTAAAGAATTACAATAAAATATTTTATTTTTTATTCTTTTAAGCATTTTCTATACCCCAATGTGGGACTCTGACAACCCCAAGATCAAGACTCACATGCCCTACCAACTAAGCCAGCCAGGTGACTCACAGCACACATTTTAATAATTTTGGGACATATAAGGCCATTCTAAGTGTTAGTCAAACCCAGGAACCCATAAGGAAAAGATTGTTAAAAACGCCTATTTAACAATTTAATGTCTCAGTACATGGTAAAAGATCACAAAGTTTAAAGACTATAAACAAAATAATAAAAGTATTTGTAAAACATAAAATGAAGTGTCTTTACATAAAATATTAAAAGTTTCTACAAATCCATATTAAAAAGATCAATATCTAATAGAAAAATAAGCAAAGAGGGGCACCTGGGTAGCTTAGTCAGTTAAGCGTTGACTCTTGGTTTCAGCTCAGGTCATGATCTCGTGTTTCATGGGGTCTAGCCCTGAATTGGGCTCTGCGCTGACAGTGCGGGACCTGCTTGGGATTCTCTCTCTTTCCCTTTCTCTCTGCCCCTTCCCTGCTTGCGTGCTTTGTTTCTCTGTCTCTCAAAACAAATAAACTTAAAAAAAAAAAAAAAAAAGAAAAAAGAAAAAATAGAAAATGAAAAACAAGCAAAGAATCTGATTGACAATTCATGAAAAATAAGTCTCCAATAATCATATGAAAGGTACTTAATCTCATCAATAATGATAGGTAGGAAAGAGTTTAAAAGTTTGACCATTCAGGGCTCCTGGGTGGCTCAGTCGGTTAAGCTTCCACCTTCGGAGTATGTCAGGATGTTGCTGTTGCCTACTTTGAGCCCCACATCAGGCTCTGTGCTGACAGCTCAGAGTCTGGAGCCTGTTTTAGATTCTGTCTCTCTGCCTCTCCCCCCCACTCACACTCACTCTCTCAAAAATAAATAAACATTTAACAACAACAAAAAAAAAGTTTGATCATTCTCAGTTCTAGTGAGGAAATATGTTTGGGTAAAACCTATTTAAAAGACAATAGGTAATACCAATCAAAATTTAAAATACACATACTCTTTGACCCAGTGATTCTAGAAGATCAGATTACAGAAATAGAAGAGTGCCTGAAAATCTGTTCATCCCATCTTTTTGACAAAAGATCTAATTGTATATCAATAGGGTACTGGTTGGATAAATTGTAGAATGTCCATGTAATCCATATAACTTAACATAGAAAAAGAATAAATTAAATCTGTATGTACTGACATGGGAAAAGACATCCAGAAGTCTACTGAGAATTGAACAAAGCAAGCTGAAGAACAGAACAGATAGTAAGATTCCACTTTGTCAAGAACAAGATGTGCTCAAAGGTTAAGGGTATCTATCACCTTCTCTCTCAGTGCTAAATCACTCTTTATCCCCTTACCCTGAATTCTTTAGAGTATTTATGCTCTTTGGACATTGCCTTGGCTTATTGTTTGTAGAAAGCTCCATGTGTGCAAAGACTTTACCTGTCTAAGGCTCTATCCTCAGTTTTGAAAACATTTTAGGTGCTTTATAAATATTAATTGAAAAAAATGAATGAACACCCAGAAATGTGCATACATACACAGCTCAAAAAGTTATATGTTTCAAAGAATGTAGATTTAAGGGAATAAAATTTCTATGATCGGACACTAAATGCTAAAATAATTAAATTTAGTATCTTTTTCTACAGCACCTGAGTGGCTCAGTTGGTTAAGCATTGGACTTTGGCTCAGATCATGATCACACCGTTTGCGGGTTGGAGTGAGGCATTAGGTTAGTTCTGTGCTGACACCTCAGAGCCTTGGAGCTTGCTTCAGATTCTGTGTCTCCCTCTCTCTCTGCCCCTCCCTGGCTTGTGCTCAGTCTCTCTGTCTCTCTCTCAAAAATAAATAAGTGTTAAAAAAAATTTTAAATATATTAGTATCTTTTTCCAGTGGACAAAGTAGCTTTAGTTACATAATCTCATTTGGTCCTAATAAAATCCCTGTGAAAGAGTAAAGATAGAATTAACATATATTTGCACTATAGTCGGTCTTTCAATTTATGGTTCCAATGTTGCTCAAGTCATTACTTTTTATTTTTTTTAAGCCCATTCCTTTTATTTTGCTCTCCAGACTCGTTTCTGAACACTGCACACTTTTATTCATGTATTTATGTGTGTGTGTGTATAATATATATTATAATATATATTTCCCTTATTTGAGAATGTTTCTCCCGGCCTCTCCACGCAATATACCTGTACTCATTCTTCAAGGGCCTGTTCATGCAAGACAACCGGCATCATCCTTCTTTCTTAAACTAGAGACCTACACAGGAAACAAGACACACACCTACCCACCCACTGCTTACCCCAAAGGCGGCCACGAAGGCCCGCGAGGCCGGACTGGCTCCGCCCACGCAGGCGGCCGCTGGGGGTTCGAAGGGCCCGCCCCTTCCGAGGAGCTTCCCAAAACCCAGCGCGGCAGTCCGCAGCCGCGCTAAGATGGCGACTCCCATGCATCGGCTCATAGCTCGGAGACAAGCGTAAGTGAGGGCCCGAGTAGGGCCGCGGGGCGGGCTGGGGGCGGGGAGAAACGCGTCAGCCGGTGAGTGAGCAGGGGCCGGGATGGCGGGCAGGTATCGGATCCTCAGTGTGGACAGGCGGAGGGTGGTCGTCTCTCTCACTTGTTGCTGCTCCGCGGGGGCTCGGCCCAGGCGATAAGTTTGGTGTCCACGGGCTAGTGATTGCGTGGAAGACGGCTGCGTAAGGTCCCCGGGGCGGGACCTAGGCTGCGAGGTGGGATAGGTGCTGTTCTGAAGAGAGCCTAGCGTTTGGTTTCCGCAAAGGGAATGCCCAGGAGTTGGGCACTAAGTGGTATGTGCCCCTTTGCCCACCCAGCCGCCCACCCCACGCGTGATCCGGGAAGCCTGAAGCCTTGATCCGACACCCTCCAGTCTCACCGACGTAAACCTTCAACTCCCTGTGAAGTCTCCAACCCAGCTGGCTTTTCCTGCCCTCTTCCTATCGCCTTCCCCAGGAACCCTGACTACAACGCCGATTTTTCTCCCCAAGTTATCTTCTCACTTTCTGCCATTCATTCTCTTCAGTAAATATTAATTTATTTTAATTAATATTTATTAAAATATTAGGCCGCTCTCTGCCAGAATTTGGGTCTAAAGAAATGGAGGTGTTCAAGACCGGAAATATTGCTTTCAGGAAACTTATATTCCTTTGGTGAAAAGAGTGGAACAACTAAACATTTTAAGTAAATATAGTTGATGATAAGAGCTTTGAAGGAAATAAGAGGTGATGGAAAGAAAGGTCCAGTTTAGGTTGGTTGGACTGAAAAGGAATACCTGCAGAGGTAGCATTTGAACAGAGATCAAAAGTGTGAGAAAAGAGGTGCTCATGGGGTGGCTCAGTCCTTTGAGCATCTTGACTCAAGATTTCAGCTCAGGTGGTGATCGAGGGTCAGGATTGAGCCCTCCTTGGGCTTCCCTCTAAAAGAGGAGCCTGCTTAAGATTCTCTCTCATCCCCTCCCTCTCTCTGTCTTAAAAAAAAAAAATTAGAAAAGAGCCAGTCATGAGAGGATTTGGGGAAAGACCATCCAGAAAGTGACAATTGCTTTGAGACAGGAAAGAACTTTAATTTTTAACAACTAAAAGCTGGCCACTGTGGCCATTGGGCGAGAATCAGTGGCACAAGAGGTTTGCTGTGAACGCATAATGCAGGAATCATCCCAGACACCCCTCTCTGGTAAAGCCTTTTTTTCTCTTCTACCAACATGTACACCTGAACTGCCATTTTTTCATTCTCCTGGCATTTCATGTTGTTACCATTTGCAAGTCCATAATTCATCACTCATAGTTAGCTTGCATATTTATCTGTTTCTTTTTACACTTCTGTTTTTTATTATTTTTTGTTGTTCTTCATGAGTTCCACCTGTCACACCCGAGGAAGAGTTCCTTGAGCTTAAGGGTAAACACCTAGGGAGTCAAGGTAGTATGCCTCCTGGAGGAGAAGGCTTTGAAGTCAAACAATTCTGAAGTCAAGAATAGAGTGACTATAACACTCAATAGGTGTGCTAAATTATGTTACTATCAAACTCACAGATTTGATCTTTTGGGTGTTGGATTCACACTTGGATAGATCCACTCTGTTGGTCCCAAGATGGCTGCACTATCTAGGGTCCTTTATATCTGTCCAACTTCAAGTTGATGGCATCTCATTGTCTAGATTGAATCATGTCTATGGGATTGCCATGCTCTGATTAGCAGATCTCATTCTTTTACCAGCACAATTGGATGGATCTTTATAAATCAATGATGAGCTAGATAGGTAGGTTAGGTAGTGAATGCTAGATTGGTAAAACCAACCAATATCCACTTAAATGAAGTGAAAGACTTAGTATCTAAAGAATATTGTTATTTCTTATTTAAGAAGTGTCAGAAAGTTTAGTAAATGTTTTTCTGTGGAACGCCTGTATTTGGTAAATGAGCTATACAGAAGTAAAAGACTTATCTTTAGGAGTTTCTAATCTTTTGGAGGAAGAAAATAAATGGTGTATGATAAAAAGCGGTCATGGTATAAAGACTAAGTCCTCAGGGAGTTGGAGAAGGAGACCTTTAGAAGTTAGGGAAGTCCAATCGAGTTTAGGGAGTATTTGGGGGCAGAAAGCAGAAGAGGAACCATTATTTTTCATTTTATCTTCATCAAAAAGTTTTAATTTTGTTTATAAAGAGCATATATTCCATAATAACAATTTTAAAGTATTTTTAGTATTTATTTAGTTATGTGAAGTGAGAAAGTACTGTTGTCATTCTTTTTAAGAGTCTTTGGACTAATAGAGGAAAAATAATTCTTGTGGATGCTGAAGAGATGGTACTGGAATTCAGTGGAAAGTTTAACAGAAAAAATGACCCCAGATAGTGCCCTGTTGAGATCCCAATTGAGAGGATATTAGTTGGACTAATAATAATTAAAAAAAAAAAAGCCTAAATTTGAGCTTCCCATTCAGCAGAGTTAACTTTAAATCAATTGAAATGAAATCATTTTCACTTTGTAAATTGTAATTACATCTACTTATATTTAAGTAGATTTGTAGAATCTTTTACTATCTCAGATCATTTCTTCTGCTAAACCTTCCACTGAATTCCAGTACCATTTATTCAGCATCTGTGAGAATTATGTAACTTCGGCTTGGGTAGGAAGGACATACTTACCTCCTGAATCAGCCTGTTACATACAGTTTATATTGAGCTGAAAGGAAAATAATATTGATGAAGCTAAACCCTGCTCCCTTCTAACTTTCTAGCTTTGGACCTAAACTGTGATTTTAGTCATGTAAAAACCCTAGATGTTATCCACTTGAATTGCTATCATGTCAAGCTTCCCTGTCTCGTACTTGTATTGATTTTCTGGACTTAAGTGTCAGACTTACTTTTACCCTTGTTAAATTTCATCTTGTTAAATTTGACATTCAGTTCTAGCCTGTCAAGACCTTTTTAGATCCTGATTTGGTCATTCTTTGTATTATCTATCCCTCTTAGCTTTGTGTCAGCTATAGGTTTGATAAACATGCACATCTGTATTCTGTTCTCATCCAAGTCATTTATAAAATGTTGAACACATCAGGGGCACCTGGGTGGCTCAGTCAGCTAAGTGTCCGACTTTGGCTCAGGTCATGATCTCACTGCTTGTGAGTTCCAGCTCTGCCGTCAGGCTCTGCTCTGACAGCTCAGAGCCTGGAGCCTGCTTCAGATTCTGTGTCTTCCTTTCTGCCCTTCCCCTGCTCGTGCTCGCTCTCTATCTCAAAAATAAACAGTTAAAAAAACGTGTTTTTTTAATGTTGAGCAAATTCAAACTAAAGACCAAGCCCTCAGGCCATTGCTAGATACTCCGCTATACATTTACTTCAACCTATTAAACAGTACTATTCTGTCCATAATGCTCAACTGATCTATTTCCTAGATGCCTTATTGAAATACATATACCCAGAAGCCAATAAGAGTATTAGTCTGTAATGATTTGATACTTCGTGATTGAGCTTCTCTTTTTGAATGGATTTAATAAATCCAGCCAGAACTTTGCCTGGAATAGATGTCAAGTTCACTGGCATAGTTTGTGGAATCTACCTTTCTCTCCACTTTGAAAGTCAAAACAGTATTTGCCTACTCTCAGACTTTCAGCACCATTCATGTATGCCAGGGTTTCTCACATTACCAGCAGCAGTACAGTCATGTCACCTGGAAAATCTCTGGTATGTTGGGGAGCAGTCACTTGGGCCATGTGACTTAAACACATTCAGATGGATAGAAGGGCCCTGTTACCCACCCCTCACTATCTTGGGATTCAGTTCTACTCTTTTCATTCTACATATAATTGTGTTTGAGTTAAGAATGAAGAAAAATAAAAATAATCCTTCTTGTTCTCTTAGCCTATAACATGACATTGGTGACCAATTTGCCTAGCACCCAAAATAATGAGTCTATCCCTTCTTTTGGTTTTGTGTGCTTTATTCCACACCCTCCATGCCCCCCCCACCCTCCCCCCAGTTCTTTGTGCTTTAGATGTAACTGAAACACAAAACAATTTTGATGTTCTTGACATTTTTCACTACTCTCAGCTTTTTTCGGTAGGATATTTATTTATTTGTATTAGGTTTAGATATTTCTCTAAGGCCTTTAGCCCTCTTATGTACTCATTAGTTATATGTTACTTGGAAAAATATCTTGATTTTTTTTTTTTTATGATTTCACAAGCATTCCATGTTCATTGTAGGAAAGTTAGAGAATACAGATAAAGAAAAAATGTATTACAACCCTACCCCAAAGATAATAATTTTTTACACTTTTTTTTTAAGTTTATTTATTTATTTTGAGAGAGACAAAGATAGTGTGAGTCAGGGAGGGGCAGAGAGAGAATGCCAAGTGGGCTTCGGGCTACCAGCTGCAGGGCCGGGTATAGGGCTCGAACTCACAAAACTGAAATCATTACCTGACTGAAACCGAGTTAGATGCCACCGACTGAGCCACCCAAGCACCCCAACCATTTTTTACATTTTAATGTATAACCTTTTAGGTCATTTTTTAACATTATAAATGGCCTCGTAGTGTTCTTTATGGATAAACAATAACTTTCTGGCCATTTCCATTGCTGTTGGATAGTTTACTCTTTTTTTTTTTTTCTTGAGAATATTTGACACACAATGCTACTTTAGTTTCAGGGGTACAACATAGTGATTATAGTGATTCCACAAGTTTATACATTATGCTGTGCTCACCTCAAATGTAACTATCATCTGTCAGGTTTATCTTATAAACCATATTATACTTCCCATAATAAATATACAACTAAATTTTTGCATATATGTATCCATTATTCTGGATTAACTGGTAAGAACATTTTTTTTAAGTGTATTTATTTATTTGGAGGGGGACCAGAGAGATGAGAGAGAGAATCCCAAGCAGGCTCTGTACTATCAGCACATGGGGCTCAGTCTCACAAATTGTGAGAATATGACCTGAACCAAAGTCAAGAGTTGGAATGCTAACCGCTGAGCCACCCAGGTGTCCCAGTATGGGTATTTTTTTTTTAAAGTCAGGTTTACTCAAAACACATGAACATATGGGAAGGTGGGGGGAAGAGAAGAGAGGGAAACAAACCACAAGAGACTCCTAATGACAAGAGAACAAACTGAGGGTTGATGGAGTCACATGCTCTACCAATTCAGCCAGCCAGGAGCCCCCAAAATTCATCCTTCTTAATGTACAGTTCTGTGAGTTCTGACAGATAACTATAGTCTTGGAAGCATCACCAAAATCAAGATATAGAAAAATTTCATCATGAAAAATTTCTTCATGACCCCTTGTAAGTAAGCGCTTATCAGCCTCTGGAAACCACTGATATCGCTGTAATTTTATCTTCTCCATAATGTTGTATGCAAATAGAATCAGTCTGTGGCCTTTGAGTCCATCATCTTTCACTTGGTTAATTCCTTTGAGATCCACTAAAGTTCTTGCACATATTAATATTGCATTCTTTTTTTTTTTTTTTTTTTTTTTTTTTTTTTTGAAAGAGAGGGGGAAACAAGGGGGGGGGGCGAACAAGTGCGTTAGGGGGGGGGGGGGGTGCAGGGAGCGGTGGCAGAGACAGAGAACCCAAAGTGGGCTTTGTGCTGATAGCAGAGAGCCCAATGTGGGGCTCAAACCCACGAACCTTGAGATCGGGACCTGAGCCAAAGTAATATGCTTAACCAACTGAGTCACCCGGGTGCCCCTCTTTTTTTAGTTATTGCCAATATATCCCATTGTATGGATATACAAGTTTGTTTATCCATTTGCCAGTTTAAGGACATTTTGATTGTTTCCAGTTTGGTGTTCCTTTTGAATACAACTGCTATTAAAGGTTCATGTAGTCTATTGTGTAAACTTAAGTTTTCCTTTTTCTTTCATAAATAGCCTAAGAGTGGATTGCTTGACCATATAGTAACTAGTAATTTTATGGGAAATCTTATTAGAAATTGGCAAACTTTTCAAAAATTCATATTTTTGCACATTGCGTTCCAATTGTTCTGTACCAGTTGTTGAAAAGACATTTTTCTCTACTTGATTTTTTTTTTTTAAGTTTTTAAAATTTATTTATTTTGAGAGAGACAAAGACAGTGTGACTGGGGGAGGGGCAGAAAAAGAGGGAGAGAGGGAACCCCAAACCGGCTCTATGCTGCCAATGCAGATCCCAGCGTGGGGCTTAATTCTACAAAACTGTGAGATCATGACCTGAGCCAAAACCAAGACTTGGGCATTTCAACCAACTGAGCCACCCAGGTACCCCCCCCATTGAATTTTGTTTATACCTTTGTCAAAAAAGCCGCTACCCATGCATGTGTATGGATTGTATTCTGTTTCATTGATGTATTTGATTTTGTAAACACCACCCTGTGGTGATAACTATAGCTTTATAATAAGTCTTGAAATCAGGTAGTGTTCTAATTTTGTTCTTTTTCAGTCATTGCAACTATTGTAGATTCTTTGTATTTTTGTATGCATTTTAGGATCAGGTTATCAATTTACATAAAAGAAACTGCTGAGATTTCAGTTGGAATTGTACTGAATCTATAGATCAGCTTTTGAAGAATGGATACCTTAACTGTTTTGAGTTTTCTTATGCATTAATCTGTGTGTGTATGTGTGTGTATTCATCTTTTTTAGGCCTTTAACTTTGCTCACCGATGTTTTATAGTTCACTGTAGAGGTGTTGGACTTTTCATCAGATTTATCTCTATGTATTGTAATAATATTTTTTTAATTTCAGTTTTACAATTGTTTCTTGCTAGTATATAGAAATACAGTTGACTTTTAGGGGCACCTGGGTGGCTGAGTCAGTTAAGTGTCCGACACTTGGTTTCTGCTCTGGTCATGATCTCATGGTTTGTGGGTTTGGGCCCTCAGTTGGGCTCTGCACTGACAGTGCAGAGCCTGCTTGGGATGCTCTCTCTCTCCATTTCTCTCTGCCCCTCCTATACCCTCTCTCTCTCAAAATAAATAAATAAACAAAAAAAAGAAAAGAAAAGAAAGGAAATACAATTGACTCTTGTATATTGACCTTGTATCCTGTGACCTTGCTAAACTCATATATTCTTGTAGCTCTGTTTTAGATTCTTAGGGATTTTTTTAGGTAGATAATGACCACTTATACTGTCTTTTTTGGGTTTTTTTGGTATGTACATTTTTAAGATTTTCTTGTAGTTACCAAATGGCCCTTCAGAAAGTCTGTGCAACTTAGATTCTTACCAGCAGTTAAGAATGTATATCTTGGTGGTACCAGGGTGGCTTAGTTGGTTAAGTGTCTGTTGATTTCAGCTCAGGTTATGATCTCACAGTTCTCTGAATTTGAGCCCTGCATTGGGCTCTACACTGACAGTGCAGAGCTTGTTTAGAATTGTCTCCTCCCTTTCTCTCTGCCCTTCCCCTATTTGTACTCTCTCTGTCCTTCTCAAAATAAATAAATAAACTTAAAAAAATGAACGTATATCTTACCATATGTGGAGTGCCCATTCTCTACCTCTGCCAACAATAGGTCAATATAGCAGTCATGTCCTACTATTTTAGGTATCAAAGAAGGTCATTTCATATACAAAAAAAAAAAAAAAAAAAAAACCTGTATAATTAGAACACTTCTTTGGGCTTTAGCTTAGGGTATAGAAATGGAATATTTTTTGAATAGAGTATTCACATGGGTAGAAATAAATGCTAATCTTGTTTACTTTAAAATTAAAGGTCTGCCTCATTCAGCATTCTGTGGAGATCAGTATTTTTAGAGGTGGTTAATTAATGGTTAGAACATGTCAATCATAGATGGGCCTTAGATATTTGTGAATGTTCTATTTATGACAACAGAAAACTACACATTGCTGGTGGATAATATTTTTAATAGCTGAGATCTTAAGTTATAAGTTTATTAATTTGGGGAAAATAAACTCTGAGTTGGAGAATACTTTATTTTCTTGATTCTGAGAGGTTTCCTCACACTATCAATCATATTTTCATTGTTAGGAAATACTGTGAAAGGCTTTGAAATGGATTTCAAAAAAAGATTACTAGATGTCATGTCTAATCCACTCTTACTGGTTGTGTGACTCTGTGAGAGCCTATCCATCACTGTCTTTGAGCTATTTTATAACTTTGTAAGTTGTAGAAAACTGATAGGAAAGATTCTTACCCATACATATACGTTATGATTGATTCTTGCAATGTGACTGTTGAGTAGTTTTTAACTGTCTGTAAATTCATTTCAGCATTGTTTTTTGTTTTTTTTTTCTAATGTTTATTTATTTTTGAGAGAGGGCACATGCACTTGAGAGCTGGGGAGGGGCAGAGAGAGGGAGACAGGATCTGAAGCCAGGTTTTGTGCTGGCAGCAGAGGGCTTGATACAAAGCTCAAACCCACCAACGGTGAGATCTCAACCTGAGCCTAAGTCAGACTCTTCACCAACTGAGCCACCTATGCACCCCCATTTCAGCATTCATGATCGAATTCTCTTTTGAACCAGTTACACCATCTGACTAGTTCCTTTATTTTTTTTAATATATACATTTTTAATGTTTATTTTTGAGAGAGAGAGACGGAGACATTGCGAGCAGGGAAGGGGGAGAGAGGGAGACATAAAATCCCAAAGCAGGCTTCAGGATCCGAACGGTTAGGCCAGAGCCCAACATGGGGCTCCAACCCACAAAGTGGGAGATGATGATGACCTGAGCCGAAGTCAGATGCTCAACCGATTGAGCTGCCCAGGCTCAATCCTTTATTGATCATTAGTTACTTTTTGTTACTGTTACTGTTACTAGTTCCTTTGTTTATCATTAAACCTTTGACGTGTGTTTGTTTTGTATGTATTTGTTTTTTTGCTTGTTTTCAAGAGTTTATTCACAGGCTGTTTTGTATGTATTTGTAGGAGAGTCATGATTATACACTTAAAAAAAAATTTTTTTTAATGTTTATTTTTGAGAGAGAGAGAGAGTGAGTAGGGGAGGAGCAGAGCGAGAGGGAGACAGAATCTGAAGCAGGCTCCAGGCTCTGTCAGCACAGAGCCCGATGCAGGGCTCAAACTCACAAACCATGAGATCATGACCTGAGCCAAAGTTGGGTGTTTAACAGACTGAGCCACCCAGGCACCTGATACACTTTTGTTTTCTTAATGTTTATTTATGTTTGAGGAAGAGTGCATGAGAGCTGGGGAGGCGCAGAGAGGGGGAGGACAGAGGATCTGAAGTGGTTTCTGTGCTGATAGCAGGGAGCCTGATATGGGGCTTGAACCCAAGAACCATGAGATCATGACCTGAGCCAAAGTCAGACACTCAACGTACTGATCTAGGTGTGCCCACAATTTTACACTATTTACAAATTGTCTTTAATGTTTCTGAATATATTATTATTGGGGTGCACTTTACAATTATTTATGTTATGTGTTAAATGTGTTAATGGTTCTTTTTGCCTCAAAAGCTAATATTAAGTCCATAGAATGTTTTATGGTTGATGATTTTAAAAGTTTGCTATGACATTACATGTTCAGATAAAGTCTGAAATTATCATCATGGCTCTGGAGGTTGCTGGCTGAAATTTAAGAACTATTACTAATCAAAAAGCTGGGTCTTTTTTATTATCTTTTAATACTATATCTACTGAAATAGTCTTAGTTCTTTAATTGTAACATTAGTCTTCAGATTAGGATTAAGTTTTGGACAGATGCTAAAACTAAATTATCATCAAGATTACAGAACCTGGTCCACAATGCAGGAATTAACTAATGAAAAGCCCACTATAAGCAATATATGTCGTCTTAAACACTTACCTATTTCAGTAATCGTTTTACAAACATCTACTGAGCACCAATTATGTGTTCTCCAGGGATAAAAAAGGTGACTGCTCTAGGTCAAAATTAAGAACCCAGCATCTCATCATGCAACCATGTTATGAGAAAATTTACAGTGCCATGTATCATTAATCCAGATACAATATATAGATTGGCAATAATAACTTCCAATTAATTGTGTGTTACTTTATACCAGATGCCTTACTGCTTGCTATGTATACATCCTAGTCTATAGAGTGGGGATAGTTCTTTCAAACTCACTGAGTTGTTATGGAGAATAGATGTGATTATTCATAACTGATACTTAGCTAAATTCCTGGCACATGATAAGTATAAGCCCTGGTTATGGTGTCATCTAATTCTCACAATAACATAGTAAAAGTGGGTATTATTGCATTTTTTAGAAGAGGAATCTAAGATTCCAAAATCAGTTTGCTAAAGAGCATACAGCTATGTAGTGAAAGAGCCAAGATTAAAAAAAAATGTTTTAATGTTTATTTTTAAGAGAGAGACAGAGTGCAAGTGAGGGAGGGACAAAGGTGGGGGAGACACTGAATCCGAAACAGGCTCCAGGCTCTAAAGCTGTTAGCACAGAGCCTGACATGGAGCTCTAACCCACAAACCATGAGATCATGCCGTGAGCTGAAGTTGGACATTTAACTGACCAAGCCACCCAGGCACCCCAAAAGCCAAGATTTTCTAAAACCTTTGTTGTGAAATAAAGCACATGTACAAAAAAGTTCAAACGACATAACTATGCCACTTAATAAATTATTATAAAGGAACATTCTACTTGATTACCGATGTGGAAATGTTTGGGTTTGGAGTGAACGATCAAGAAATAATTCTTGAGGGGTGCCTGGGTGGCTCAGTTGGTTAAGCGTCTGACTTTGGCTCAGGTCATGAGCTCATGGTTCATGAGTTCAAGCCCTGCTTAGGGCTCTGTACTGACAGCTCGGAGCCTGGAGCCTGCTTTGGATTCTGTGTCTCCCGCTCTCTCTGTTCCTCCCCCCGCTCTCCCTCTGTCTCTCTCAAAACTAAATAAAGATTTTTAAAATTATTTTTTAATAAAAAAATAAAGTGAAATTAATTAAAATTAAATAAAAATTTAAAAAAAAAGAATTCTTGAGACATCTTCACTGCAAAAAGGTAGTTTTATTAAAGAACCTGTGGGCAGAAAGAGCTACACTGGGCTTGTGACAGGTGACTGCTTTTAAACTTTCAAGTTGCAATAGTGTTAGGGACAGCATAAGTCTCCAAGGAATTTTGAAAACAAGGTTTCCAGGACCCTGAGGGTGCTAGCTGTTGTTAGGAAGAGGTCATTTATTACTGTTTAGTAAACCCTCAGTCATGAGACCCTTCAGAAGATGTATATCAGTAGGCCGTATGCTTGAAGGGTAATTGCTGACATATATCTTGGTGAGTAGAGATAAAGGAATTTCCTAAGGAATTTCTTACATGTTTAAAGTAGAATCACAGGATCCTGAGGGATTGGAATAATGTTAAGCTAAGATTGCCTTTTGCCCTTAGTAAAGTGTCAACATCAAGGCAGCTGAGCTACCTCAGGAAGGTCACTGTTCCTGCTTGAAGGACTTGTCAATGGGTTGTAAGTAGTAAGGAAATTTAATTTTTTTCTTTTGCCTTTGTTTCCCATATCAGTTACCACCCAGATCAGGTAATAAAATTGCCAGTCTACCAAAAGCTATTAAGGCCTTCCCACTCATGACCTTCCTCCTTCCCAAAGGTAATCCGTCACCTAACATTTATGGTAATATTTTCCTTGCTTCTCTTTGTGTTTTTACCATCTAACTATGCACTGGAGTTTAATTTTGCCTGTGTCTGAACTTTGTACAGAATCAGACAATTTGGATTCTTTTGAATAATGTGGCTTCTTAAATCTGTGAAGTTTGTTCATTTTTTTTTGTTCTTATTTTTTTATGTTTTTATTTTATTTTTGAGAGAGAAACACAGTGAGAGTGTGGGAGAGGCAGAGAGAGACAGAGACAGAATCTGAAGCAGGCTCCAGGCTCTGAGCCATCATCGCAGAGCCTGACACAGGGCCTGAACTCACAGACCACGAAACCATGACCTGAGCTGAAGTCGGATGCCCAACCGACTGAGCCACCCAGTTGCCCCTGTTCACTTTTAATATTATGAAGTATTTCACTGTATTCTGTACCATAAATTATCCATTCTACTTGGATGTTATCTCCAGGGTTTTGTTTTTTTTTTACATTTATTCATTTTTGAGAGACAGAGAGAGACAGAGCAAAGCAGGGGAGGGGCAGAGAGAGAGGGAGACACAGATTCTGAAGCAGGCTTCAGGCTCCCAGCTATCAGTACAGAGCCCTACATGGGGCTTGAACTCACAAACCGGGAGATCATGACCTGAGCCAAAGTCGGATGCACAACCAATTGAGCCACCCAGGCACCCCTCCAGTTTTGAGGAAATTACAAGTCATGCTGTTATATTCGTTAGTTCTTCCTCTTCCCTTCTTGAACAAGTCACCCCTAAAGCCATTAAGTAGTGTAGAGCAAGATAGGCCTCCACGCACAGGGTTGACTTGGCATTGGAATATTGGAGCTGAAGTGGGTAAGGAGGGCATCTACATAGATGTGTGAAGTGATCTGTAGCATCAGCAGGGTGTGGAGGGCATCCAGTGGGGGGAAGGGCCACTGCAGGGTGTCAGATCCCTAAAGTGGGGGGAAGGTCCAGTGTAGGGTATCAGATCCCAAGCAAGGTGAGGAAGGTATCTACACAGAGGAGCAATTTAGCATAAGTTATCACCCTAATGGAGAAAATATCTACACAGGGAAGGGGAAGTGTAATTTGGTATGAGGTGTCAGAGCCTAAGTGGAAAGAGAAATGTGACTCTAAATGTCATCATGGCTCCATCAGTCTGATTGCAGGCTGGGACAAGGAAAGTAGATGTGCCTAAAATTTTTTGTTGTACCAGAGAGCAAGGAAGTATCCCCAAAATGAAGAAGTCATGTCAAAAGGACACAGAACCCAGCTTGAAAGGATTCCTTTCCACTGACCACATCTAGGACAATCTGAGTATCAACATAAATCATGTAACAAATTATACCTTATTGAATAAGATAGAAAAATATGAGTTCATACTGATAGATGAATAAATGAACTAAAAACTTAGTGGGCAAGATATTTATGTACTTTGAAATACCAACCCACAAAATACTTATTGTTATATCAGTTTTCACTTACAGTTGTGTGACAAATCATCCCAGAACTTAGTGGCTTCTTTTTATTTATTTATTTATTATTTTATTTTAATGTTTGTTTATTTTTGAGAGAGACAGAGTGCAAGCTGGGGAGAGGCAGAGAGAGGGAGACACAGAATCTGAAGCAGGCTCCAGGCTCTCAGCTATCAGCACAGACCCTGGTGTGGGACTCAAACTCACGAACTGTGAAATCATGACCTGAGCCAAAGTTGGATTCCTAACCAACTGAGCCACGCAGGCGCCCCCTAATTTTTATTTATTCATTTTGAGAGAGAGTGAGAGAGTGCACATTCATGAGCAGAGGAGGGGCAGAGAGAGAGAGGGGGAGAGAGAGAATTCTAAGCAGGCTGTGCACCATCATCACAGAGCCCACCATGGGGCTCGATCCCACAAACAGTAAAATCATGACCTGAGCCAAAATCAAGAGTTAGACGCTTAGCCAACTGAACCACCCAGGAGCCTCAGAACTTAGTGGCTGCAGTTATCTGAAGGCTTGATCAGGACTGGCAGATCTGTCTCCCAAGATGGCTCATTCACAGGGCTATTGGCAGGAGGCCTCAGTTCTTCACCACGTGGGCCTCCCTAGAGGCTGCTTCAGTGTCTGCATGACATGTCAGCTAAGTGACTTAATCTTCAAAGTCACACCATCCTGATTTATTCTGTTAGAAGCAAGATGCTAAATCTAAGCCACCCTTAAAGGTAGGGAATTAGGGCTTCCCTTTTTGAAGTGAAAAGTATGAAAAATTTGTGGACATCATTTACAACCACCATAATTACAAAAGTACAAAAAGTAACTTTAGAATGTAAACTTGGTCAACCCTCCTTAATCAAGGAATCAGAGTGCATATCATCAGTAATAAGACAAATTGCCATCTTGTGTCACCTGGTAGGAATATGGTGAGAAGGACACAGCCCATTTCTGTTACATTCCTGCCAAGAGGCATGGCTTGAATCTAATCATGTAGAGATCTCAGATGTGGTAGTTGACCTCCAAGATAACCCCCAATGATCCCTGCCTTTTGGCATTCACACTCTTGTGCAGTCTCCTTTCAAGTTATTCTAGGATTGGTCTGTGTGACCAACAGAATACAGCAAAGGTGATGCTATGTCATTTTCAAGATTAGGTTATAAAAAATTATGACTTCTTTCTTAAGTTGCCTTGGTCACTCCCTCTGGGGAAAACCGTGTTGTAGGCAGCCCTATCTTGTGGAGAGGTCAACAGGCAGGGAACTGAAGCTTCCTACTGATAATCGCATGAGTGAGCTTGAAAGCAACTCAAATTGAAGCACATTCTACAAAATAACTGGCCTGTAATCTTCAAAATTGTTAAGGTCATAATAAGCAGGATACGACTAAGGAACTCATTAGACAGAAGGAAATCAAATAGACTTTACAAAGGCAACGTAGATGCTGAATTGGATTTTGCTATATAGAACATTATTGGGACGTTTGATGTCCCTTAAATGTAAGGGTCTGAAGATTAAATGGTAGGAATGTATCTATTTTAATTTCTTGACTTTGATGGTTACTTTGTTACCTAGAAGAATACCCTAGTTTATAGAAAAATGCAATGAAATATTCTGAGTTGATGAGTCATCAGTTTGGCAGTTACAAATGATACAGGAAAAATAGTTCTTTGAACTGTACTTAGAAGTTTTCTATAAGGGTATGATTAAAAAGTTTTAAGAGCTACATAAAGGAAAGCAATATTTTAATACATGTTATCTGGTATAGCTGTGCATTGAATTCTGTTGTATAAATACTTATGAGTGGAACTACTGGATCATAGAGTGTACATCTCTTTAACTATAGTATATTTTTTTTCAAAATGGTTGTACTGGTTTGCATTCATACACACAATGGATATGTGTTCCTCTTGCTATGTATCTTTGCTAACATTTGTTATTCTCAGTTTTTAATTTTATTCTTTCTGGTATGTACGTATGCCTTGGTATCTTTGAGCATTTAATATGCTTTTCTTTGATTAGTAAAGAGCAAGTTTTTTTAAGTTTATTTTAATTAATTTTGAGAAAGAGCAAGCGGGGGAGGGGCAGAGAGGGAGAGGGAGACAGAATCCTAAGCAGGTTCCATGCTGTTGGTGCATAGCCTGATGCAGGGCTTGAACTAACAAACGGTGAGATCATGACCTGAGCCAAAATGAAGAATCAGACGCTTAACCGACTGAGCCACCCAGGCACCCCTAAAGAGCAACTTTTTATATGTTTATTATTGATTTGTGTTTCCCAGGCCCATTTTTGTGCAGTCTTCCCATTTTCCACTTCATCTTATTTTTCTATGATGTGTCATTTTCTTGGTGATTTGTAACATCTTCTCCAACTTCTTGGCTTCCCTTTTTTTTATTATTTATTATTTTTAAAATTTTTATTTATTTTAAAGGCTTTTTAAGTTTATTTATTTATCTTGAGAGAGACAGGGACAGCACAAGTTGGGGAGGGGCAGAGAGAAGGAGAAAGAGAATCCCAAGCAGGCTTCGCACTGCCAGTGCCGAGCCCGATGTGGGACTCAGTCCCTTGAACCGTGAGATGATGACCTGAGCCGAAACTAAGAGTTGGATGCTTAACCTTCCGAGCCACCCAGACGGCCCTTCCCCTTTTTTTCTCTCTAAATTGTTTTTTAAGTTTATTTATTTATTTTGAAAGAGAGAGTGCACGTGCATGAGAGAGTGGGGGAGGGGCAGAGAGAGAGGGAGAAAGAATCCCAAGTAGTCTCTGCACTGTTAGTGCTTGGCTTCCCTTTTTACTCTCTTTATGTTATATTATATGTATACATACATATGTGTGTGTGTGTGTGTGTGTGTGTATGTGTGTGTGTGTGTATAATTTATTTATTTTTAGAGAGAGAGAGAACCAGCAGGGAAGGGGCAGAGAGGAGGAGAGGCAAAGGATCAGATGCAAGCTCCTTACTGACAGCAGAGAGCCCGACTTGCGGCTCGAATTCATGAACCATGAGGGCTCGAAGTCACAGACCACGAGACCATGACCTGAGCCAAAGTGCGACACTTAACGAACTGAGCCAGCCAGACGCCCTTTGCACTTTTTGTTCATTTGTTTGTTTATTTTTAATCTCCTCACCCAACGTGCGGTTCAAACTCACGACCTCAAGATGATGCTCTTCCAAATGAGTCAGCCAGGTGCCCCTCCAAGTCACCTTTTTTATACCATCTTGTAAAACATGTATTCTTTGACCAGTCTGTAATCAATGTTTGTATATGGTAGAGAGTAAAGTCTCATTTTTTCCAGATGTATAACCAGTTGTCCCTGTATACTTAATAACCTATCTTTTCTCCCACTGCTGTCTAGTGCCATGGTTGTCATAAAATAAGTATTCTTACATACATTAGTCTATTTTTGGGCAGTCTGTTTTGTTCCATGGGCTTGTGTATCTTTGCTCCAATTTCATATTTTTAATTGGTATAGCTGTATCATTAAGTCAATGACTTTTAATCTAAGTCTTCTCCCACTTATTCCTTTACAAGAGCATTTTGGCTATTCTTGGCCTTTTCCATATACATTTTAGAATAAGTTGGTTAACAAAACAAACAACCTGTTTTGATTTTCATTGGCATTGCTTTGAATCTATTGATCAGTTTGTGGAGAATGGACATTTTGAAATTATCAAGTTTTCTTGTGAACATGGTATATTTTTCCATATAGCCACTTACTTAGATGTTTAATTTCTCTCATGATGTTTATATTGTGCAAAGAACTCTTGTACATATTTTCTTTGTATCTCTACGTATTTGATATTTTTCAGGAAATTATAAATATCACCTTTTAAAATGTCATCTTAACTGTTTTTGTTATAGAATCCTGCTGAATCCTACTTGCTGCTTGTTTTGGTGGGCTCTCAAGAATGTTAATTACAGGGCGCCAGGGTGGCTCAGTCAGTTAAACATCTGACTTTGGCTCAGGTCATGATCTCGCGGTTCATGAGTTTGAGTCCGGCATCTGGTGAGCTTGTGCCCACTTTGGGTGAGCAGGAGCCCCACTTCAGATTAATACAACCCTGCTTCAGATGAACATGAGCCTCACTCCTCTCTTTCTTTCTCTCTCTGCCCCTCACTCACTTGCACCCTCTTTCAACTAAAAAAAAAAAAAAAAAAGAATGTTAATTACATGTATATATGTATGGTCAGTTGGATAGTAGGAAACACTAACTTTCAACCTCAAATGAGTGAAATGTTATCTTCTAGAAAAGAATTCCATTCTTCTCCCTAGTAAACCTCCTTTATGTGGAATATTTTTATTAATAACATATTTGTGGAATTGGGTTTTCTCTCATGTTAGGTAAGCACTTACATAATAACCTCAATTTTACCTCCTTATTGGCAAAGCCTAAAATTTTTGCTATCTGACTCTTTACAAAGTTTGCTGACCACAATCTGAAATCTTGCTGATCTTGTGAATTCTAACTATTTCAAAATACTTTATCTGTAGATTCTTTGGATTTGCCATGTACATAATATGTCATCAGTGAGGAATGAACATTTTATTTTTTCCTTTCCAATTCTTTTCATCTATTTGACTTTACTTGCTGCATCTTAATCCAATTTCAGGGATTATAGGATTGGGATTTTTCTTTTTCTCCTAGATGAGTAGAAGCTGAGCTGTATTCTATATACACTTGGTTTATTCTCATAGTATAAATCTTCAGAGACCTAACCCTGGATACATAGTTTATCTCCGTGGCTTGTTATAATGAGGTTTACCCCGCTGAGCAAACACTTCCAGCTCAAGTTGACTTAAATACAGAGCTGACTGCTGTGGATTTCCATTTTCTTCCATATTTTGGCTTGGTTAGATTCTTCACCCCGTTGTTAGTTCTCTGATGCCTCAAGCAGATTGTTAAAAATGTTTTGCCTGTCTTTTCTATTTCTGAGCTGAGGAGTTGGTCTGCCTAGTCTGCCATTACTGGAATGGAATTGAGGAATGAAGATTTGAATGGAGTTCTAACTCCCAAGGTCCATGTTCTTGACTACTTAGTATCCTGCCTTCTAATTAAATCTGACATAATAAACAAAGTATAAAATTATGTTTATATTTGACCTTAAAAATATTTACATTATGTGTACTTTTAAGGATAGAAAATGTCAAGTCAAAATCTTAAGTCCTGTATTCTATTTTCTTTCTGTTCTTTTGCTCTGCAGTGAAGCAAATAAGCAACATGTAAGATGTCAGAAATGCTTAGAATTTGGACATTGGACTTATGAATGCACAGGAAAAAGAAAATACCTACATAGGCCTTCAAGAACAGCAGAACTAAAGAAAGCTTTAAGAGAAAAAGAAAACAGATTATTATTATTACAACAAAGGTAAGTGTACATGTGGGAGTTTTTTTCTTTTTTCTTTCTTTTTTCTTTTTTTCTTTCTTTCTTTTTTTTTTTTTTTTAAGTAGGCTTCAGACCCAGTGCAGAGCCCAGTGCAGGATCTGAACCCACAACCACAAGACCTGAGCTGAGATTAAGAGGCACACACGCAACCAACTGAGCCACCCAGGCACTCTCCAAAGGAGTATTTTTATTTATAGAATTTATTAAACAACTAAATGTCTCATGGTGGTTATCCAGATTTAGATTATAGTATAGGCTAACATTTAATGAGTGCTTACTATGTCCTAGGTGCTATATAAGTTCTTGACACCTATTAGCTTATTCGAGCATCACATCTGTACAATTAATGTACGTACTATTATCCCCATTTTACATGTGAAGAAACTGGAGCCTGGAAAAGTTCAGTTACTTGTCAGTGTCACACATTCAGTAAGTGGAAAGATTAAGTGTTAAACCAGCCAGGCCTTGTTCTTAATCATTGTACTTCATTGACTTAACTGCCAGTGAAATGACAGCAGACTATGAGGTAGGTTATATGAGCCATCAACCTGAAAGATAAAATGGCCAGTTGTTATTTTACCAGCAAAATGAGTTTATTCGGGAATAGTAAAGGCATTGCAATCCGGGACAAACAAACCATGGCAAACCATAGGCAGGTCCAAGGAACAAAGGAGAAGGGCTTGCTTTTATTGGGGAAAAGAGGAAATTGGGAAGGGCTGTTTGTGTTTTAAGTTCATTTATTTATTTTGAGAGAGACAGAAACAGTGCAAGTGGAAGAGGGGCAGAGAGAGTGGGAGAGAGAATCCCAGACAGGCTCCTCACTGCCAGCCCAGAGCCCGAAGTTGGGCTTGAACTCACGAAACAGTGAGATCATCACCTGAGTCAAAAGCAAGAGGCAGATGCTTAACCGACTGAGCCACCCAGGTGCACCAAGAAGGGCTGTTTTAAACAAAAGTCCATTGGAAGAGAATAAGAGATCAAGATTCTCATTGGACGACTGTGGCAGTTTCTCCTGGCTGTTGCTATTGCTAGACAAGAAGAAAACTGTCCTTCCTCCTGCTGGAATGGTAAAAGTAAGCTACTTCCTACTGAAGTATGCAAGGTACTATTCTTCATGTTGGGGTCTGCTGTTAATGACGAGTGGTAGTGTGTGAGAACCCCCCTTTAGAGCTTCCCAACTCCATTTTTTATCCAGTTCCCTTTATTGTTATAGAGTCGATATGGAAAGACATCCAAGATACTTAAACTAAGTATATAAATAGGATAGAAAACAGTATATATAATATGCTATCATTTATGTTAAAAAAGGAGAGAAGGAATAATGAAATTTTTTTGGAAATATAAAAGAGTCATAATAGTGGCTCCATTCTAAAAAAAAATTTTTTATGTTTGTTTATTTTTGAGAGATAGATAGAGATATCACAAGCGGGGGAGAGGCAGAGAGAAAGGGAGACACAGAATCCAAAGCAGGCTCCAGGCTCTGAGCTGTCAGCACAGAGCCCGACACAGGGCTCGAACTCACGGACCAGGAGATCATGACCTGAGCTGAAGTTGGACACTCAACCAACTGAGCCACACATGCACCCCATAGTGGCTCCATTATAGAAGGAGAACTGGGTAGGAGGGACCTGGAAATGTGTTACTTACCCTTTTGTGTCCTTTGAATAAAGCTTTTAAAATTGCTTTGAAATAAGTAAGTAAACATGTTTTAGAAACTGAAATGGGGGGGCGCCTGGGTGGCGCAGTCGGTTAAGCGTCCGACTTCAGCCAGGTCACGATCTCGCGGTCCGTGAGTTCGAGCCCCGCGTCAGGCTCTGGGCTGATGGCTCGGAGCCTGGAGCCTGTTTCCGATTCTGTGTCTCCCTCTCTCTCTGCCCCTCCCCCGTTCATGCTCTGTCTCTCTCTGTCCCAAAAATAAATAAACGTTGAAAAAAATATATAAAAAATAAAAAAATAAAAAAAAAAAAAAAGAAACTGAAATGGGAAGGTGTCAGGTGTACTCAGTGCTACAGATGAGAAGCAGCATCTTCATAAGGACTGTTAGCTATATAATAGTGTCTTAAACACATGGACTTTCAAGGTAGCAGTCTCCCAATTTGTGGAAATGAATGCTCCTCAAGGGTTATGCAGGAATAGATAGGTAATCAATTTCTAGGTCATCAACATTCATACATACTTTTTCAAAACTAAATTTGTATGAGAACTTGCCTGCCAGTTCTCCTTTTCCATTCTCTTTCTTCATGTGTGAAAACATTTTTCAAAATAGTGGTATATGTACAAAGAAAGTGAATAGCTCTAATTATTAGGAGCAAATTCTTTTGTAATTTTTTTTCCCCCAGGAAACCTGAAGGAAGACCTAATTGAGCTGCCAATTTAAAAGTATATTTTAATTTATTATTTTTTTAAATGTTTATTTATTTATTTTGAGAGAGAGCACAGCAAGCACAAGCAGGGGAGGAACAGAGAGAGAGAGAGAGAGAAAATCCCAAACAGGCTCCGTGCTGCCAGCACAGAGCCCGACACATAGCTCAAACTCACAAAACATGACGTCATGACCCGAGCTGAAATCAGGAGTCAGCCACTTAACCAACTGAGCCACCCAGGTGCCCATAAAAGTGTTTTTTAATCATACATTTTTGTGACTCATGGAATACAACATTGGAGGAATTCAAACAGTGACATTGCTACAACAAAACTCTATTCCCAACTGTTGAGGTTAAGAAGGTTTCTTAGGGTCAAATCTATACAAATTAAATATAGGAATTGAATTAATGCTGAACCTTGTTGGAATTTAGCAATAAGATCCATGGATACATTAAGTGGAAAAACACTCGATGTCATTAAGAGATGCATTTCCAATAAATTTACTTTGATGTGTAATACTTATTAAAATTTGTAATGTATTGGGGCACTTGGGTGATTCAGTCAGTTAAGTGTCCAACTTTTGATCCTGGCTCAGGTCATGATCTTATGGTTTCATTGGTTCAAGCCCCGTGTCAGGTTCTGCACTGGTGGCCTGGAGCCTGCTTGGTATTCTTTCTCTTCCTTTCTCCTTCTCTCTCTCTCAAAATAAATAAACTTTAAAATTTATAATGTATTTCTACATTGTTTTAATCAATTGTATTATCAGTAATGGTTGCTCAATTCAGAATTTTTAAACACTTTTAAAGTCTTAGGATCATATGCAATTAAAAAATACAATTTTAAGTTAGGTCTCTGTTTTTATTGCCGAGAAATACCATAAGTGATCACTAAAAATCTTTGCCATAAAAATATATTAGGATACTTTCTATAGGGAAACGAGAATAAAAGTACAAGTTCAGGGGTACCTGGCTGGCTCAGTCAGTGGAGCATTTGACTCCTGATCTCAGAGTTGTGGGTTTGAACCTCATGTTGAGTGTGGAGCCTACTTTAAGAAAAAGAAAACAAAAAGAAAAAAAAGTACAAGTTCAGTGAGGAAAAAAGACAGTGTAAAAGTACCAACTGTTAAAGATAAGCTTGTTCATAATTTTTGAGTGAATTACAGTAGGTATCAAATATTGTGGCATTTACTTTCCATTGGATACAATTACCAAATGATATAATAATTTTCTTTTAAAATTATATATATGAGATGAGTCATTACACTTTTCGTTAATATTAAAACTTGGATTTAAAAAAGGAAGAGGCAAAAAAAGTTTTTCAAATTCTTTATTAAGAATGTAAGAGGGCTGCGCCTGGTGGCTCAGTTGGTTAAGTGTCCAACTCTTGATTTTGGCTCAGGGCATGATCTCAGTTCATGAGATTAAGCCCTGTGTCTTTCAGCTCAGAGCCTGCTTGGGATTTTCTCTGTCCCTCTCTCTCTCTCTTCATCTCCCCTGCTGGCATATGTGCTCTCTTTCACACACACAAAATAAATAAACATTTTTTAAGAAAAGAATGTAAGCAAAAGGGAGGCACCTGGGTAGCTCATCAGTTGAGCATCCAGCTCTTGTTTTCAGCTCAGGTCATGATCCCAGGGTCATGGGATTGAGCCCTGCGTCAGGCTCTGCACTGAATATGGAGCCTGCTTGGGATTCTTTCTTTCCCTCTCTCTCAGCCCCTCTCCCCTGCTTGTGCTCTGTCATTCTCTCTCTTAAAAAAAAAAAAAAAAAAGAACGTAAGCAAAAAATGTTTGAAGAGCCCTGTCCTAAAAAAATATAGGGGTGCCTGGGTGACTCAGTCAGTTGAGCCTCCGACTTCAGCTCAGGTCATGATCTCAGGGTTTGTGGGTTCAAACCCTGCACCAGGCACACTGCTATCAATGCAGAGTCCACTTCTGATCCTCTATCCCCTTCTCTCTCTGCCCTTCCCCTGCTTGTGCGCTCTCTCTCCAAAACAAACATTAAAAAAATTTTTAATAAAGTATAATAGTTATGAATAATTTCAACATTTACTTTGTTTTTCTAGTTGTATGGTATGAATATCTTGTTCTTAAAAATACATAAAACTAGGGGCACCTGGATGGCTCAACCAGTTAAGTGTCTGACTCTCAATTTCGGCTCAGGTTATGATCTCATGGTTGGTAAGAGCCAGCCCTGCATCGGGCTCTGTACTGACAGTGTGGAGTCTGCTTGGGATTCTCCCTCTCTCCCTCTGTCTGCCCCTCTGCCCCTCTCAAAATAAATAAATGTTTTAAAAAAAAATACACAAAACTACATGAATTTTAGATATGGCTCTATTAGATAAAAACTGCTGATTTTTGGTTCACTGATAAAATGATGAAAGTGTATGAATCTCAGTGATCATCAGTTTTTCTGGTGTGATTGATAAATGTACTCCTACCACTTATTTTACCATGAAAATAACAATTGTAGTAATTCCATTATGTGAGACAACTTTACATAAATATATATTTATATTCAAAGACTCAAAAAATAAGGATACAAACATTATCTAGGAAATACAGAGAAGTCAAGAATATAAAAATGTTAAATTTACAGGACAGTGCTATAGTAATAGAAGTAGTTATGTAATTTGAAAACCCGATATAGCATGTATATTTGGCAGAAATATAGCAGCAAACCATTCGTATATTTCATTCAAAAATCATCAGACTTTGTTCTTTATAAATAATGTGAGTAGTGGCTCAGTTGGTTAAGTGTCTGACTTCAGCTCAGATCATGGTCTCATAGCTCATGAGTTTGAGCCCTGCATCGGGCTCTGTGCTGACAGTTCGGAGCCTGGAGCCTGTTTCAGATTCTGTCTCTCTCTCTCTCTCTCTCTCTCTCTCTGCCCCTCCCCCTCTCGCGTTCTGTCTCTTTGAAAAATAAATAAACGTTAAAAAAAAAAATGTGAGGGAACACAGTCTTGAAGTATTAAGTGTCTGGTTTTAATAATAGTAAATAACAATAACTGGAGGTGCCTGGGTGACTCAATTGGTTAAGTGTCAGAGTCTTGATCTCAGCTCAGGTCTTGATCTCGGGGTCATTAGTTCAAATCCTACATTGGGCTCCACACTGGTTGTGGAGTGTACTTAAAAAAAAAAAAAAAAACTAACTAAATAAATCAAATAGTAAATAACTGAACAATTTAGGGGACATGCAGAAAAAGAAATGGCTATTTTATTTCATTTTATTTTTTTATTTTTTTTATTAGAGACAGAGTGAGTAGAGCAGGTTCTATGCCTAGTGCAGAGTCCAACACAGGGCTCCATCCCATGACCCTTGGATCATGGCCGAAATCAAGAGTAATACGCTCAACTGACTAAGCCACCCAGATGCCCTAGAAATGGTTATTTTGTTTTATTTTTAATTTTTTTAAATGTTTATTTATTTTTAAGAGAGAGAGAGACAGAGACAGAGACAGTGACAGAGACAGAGCATGAGGAGGGGAGGGGCAGAGAGAGAGGGAGAGAGAGAATCCGAAGCAGGCTCCAGGCTCTAAAGTGTCAGCACAGAGCCCCATGTAGGACTTGAACCCGTGAACCATGAGATCATGTCCTGAGCTGAAGTTGGAGGCTCAACAGACTGAGCTACCCAGGTGCCCCCAGGAATGGTTATTTTATAGACATGTTTTTATTACTTATTTTTGAGAGAGAGTGAGAGACAGTGTGAGCAGGGAAGGGGCAGAGACAGAGGGAGACACAGAATCCGAAGGAGGCTCCAGGCTCTGAGCTGTCAGCACAGAACCCAAGGCCGGGCTAAGCTCATGAACCATGAGATCATGGCCTGAGCTGAAGTCGGAGGCTCAACCGACAGAGCCACCCAGGCACCCCCAGAAATGGTTATTTTAAATTAAAGGTTGCTTTCCTTTTTTTTTTTTTTTAATGAAATAGTCATTTATAAGATAATTCTGAAAACTCAAATTATAGTTGGTGTTTTACTGTTGTTTTGTTATTCCATAAGTAGTTGGTTTAGCCATGTCAGCCTTAGCTTAAAACTAAAAAGAATTGGGGCGCCTGGGTGGCGCAGTCGGTTGAGCGTCTGACTTCAGCCAGGTCACGATCTCGCGGTCCGTGAGTTCGAGCCCCGCGTCGGGCTCTGGGCTGATGGCTCAGAGCCTGGAGCCTGTTTCCGATTCTGTGTCTCTCTCCCTCTCTGCCCCTCCCCCGTTCATGCTCTGTCTCTCTCTGTCCCAAAAATAAATAAACGTTGAAAAAAAAAAAAATTAAAAAAAAAAAAAAAAAACTAAAAAGAATCAAATTGGTGCACTCAGTCCTCTTAACCACCAACTTACCTGGCTTCTAAGATACAGTTGATAATATCTGTCTTACCCTTTTTTTTTTTTTTTTTAATTTTTTTTTTCAACGTTTCTTTATTTTTGGGACAGAGAGAGACAGAGCATGAACGGGGGAGGGGCAGAGAGAGAGGGAGACACAGAAACGGAAACAGGCTCCAGGCTCTGAGCCATCAGCCCAGAGCCCGACGCGGGCCTCGAACTCACGGACCGCGAGATCGTGACCTGGCTGAAGTCGGACGCTTAACCGACTGCGCCACCCAGGCGCCCCTGTCTTACCCTTTAAGTACTGATTAAGTTGACTGCATGTATCATATGCAGCCTATAGTAGGAAACTAACTTATTGCTTATAACAAGAAAATACTGGAGTCAGTATTTGTCATGAAAGACAAAGTGTTTCTCCAATGTAAAACAGTTTTGGGGATAGCTGAAGGGTTTGCCTGAGCTGTGTATAATCACTATTAACAGGAGCTTTTTCCCCCCTCATGTTTATCAGCATCGGAGAAACTAATGTAGAAAGAAAGACGAAGAAAAAAAGGTAAGTGTGGCTTTAGGAAATTATGTAGATAATAAAGAATACTCATTGGAGGGATGAAAAGAGTGATTTTAAAACACTTGTGATAAAATTTGGATCTGAAATCTCTTGTCTGGAATTCGTGATTAAGTATCATCCCTTTTTCCTCTCTTTACCTGACTGGAATTTATTGGCTTCATTTCTCCTTTTTCTCCAACTTTCCAGAGTATACCTGGAAGTAGTAAATAATTTCTCTTAGAAATCTCTCTTATTCTATTAGAATAGGAAATATTATTAGACTGGTAAAAAAAAAAAATTGGTGACCAGCTATATATCTGGTGAGAGTAAAGATTATGAAACATTTACCATGCTCTCCAAGGCTTAAATAAACCCAACAATTACACTGCAACTTTATTCTAACATGATTCATTCTGGAGTATATTAAGAGTAGGAACACTGCTCTTGAACTCCATCCAGGAGAGTTACGTTATTAAAGTAAAACCTGCGGTTGCTGCGGGATTACTAGTCACACAGTCCCCAGCGCACCACATCTAGGGATCCCGTGGTAGCCAGGCTTCAGTGTATCCATATACCTCGTTCGCCCATGAAATTGCTTTTTAAACATTCTGTGAAGGGTCAGCTTCCCCTGCATGTAACTGTTCACTGTCTAACAGGTCTAAGAGTGTCACCAGTTCCAGTAGCAATAGCAGTGACAGTTCAGCCAGTGATTCTTCATCTGAGAGTGAAGAAACATCTACCTCATCCTCCTCAGAGGACAGTGACACCGATGAAAGTTCCTCCAGTTCATCATCTTCATCCTCCTCCACGAGCTCTTCCTCGTCCTCTGATTCAGACTCAGATTCTAGCTCTTCCAGTAGCAGCAGCACCAACACAGAGAGCAGCTCCGAGGATGAACCACCAAAGAAGAAGAAAAAGAAATAGAATCGCTCTGTCCCTATTGGACTGCCGGACTGAACACATCAGTGTGATTCTCGAAAGGGAATTTAGATCGTGTTAAGGCCAAACAGGTTAACCAGTCAACATTTCTAGAGTTTGGAAGTTTCTAAATGTTTTACACATCATAAGAGCATAAAGAGTATTGTGTGTGTGTGCGTGTGTGTGTGTATATATATATATATATATATATGTGTATATATATATATATACACATATATATATAAGACTTTTTTTATTTTAAGGGTAAATCTCGTTTTTCTTTTTTATCTTTAATATATATCTCTAAAACTTAAAGCTGAATCCAGTAAATCTGTTATTGTGATGAAACTTTTCTTTTCTCCCTGTGAAATGAATGCCACACTTTGTTACATGTTAGTGCTACGTATCAGACATGTTTTCAGGATAATGAACCACAATGTCTGGCAGTGAATTTCTCATGCTTTTGGCTGTGTTATTATGGAAGATTTACTACCTTGTTACTATAAACTTAGAGGAGTTTTACTCTTAATAAATGTGCTCGATTTTTATGTTTATGTTCAGAAGGTTATTGTGACTTCTTAAATGAAAAGCTCAAGGAACCTATTAATATATTTATGCCTTTTCAGTCGTACAAGTGTCCACTTACTGTGTTATGTCATTCGTTTTCTTCTGGTTCTTAGAGTTACTCTTGTCTGAGGAAAATCAATCTAGAGGAACCTTAAAAGGAACCAAAATTCTGAAAGTACTTAGGAGTCCAATCTTGGTGCCTTTTGATAAGTTGTGTGTATCAGAAAAGAGTCACTTAAAAGTTTAATTTAAGTAAAGCGATATAAATATCTTTGTGTGTTAATATGCTGTAAAAGGTAGGAGAGGAAAAGGAAGAGGAAGAAAGGTAATTTTTACCAAAACTTAGGGCGATGTTGGTTGCCTTTTATTAAGTTTTTCTAAGCATTCATAAAGATTGCCTTTTATTATTTTATTATTATTTTTGCCATTGTGATTTGACAGTTCATGGCAACTGGTCATATCTGGCGATCTACTGAGTAAATACAAATGACTTGGATTAATCTCATGTGTTTACATAGCATAGACACCGTTGAAATGTAGCATGTAAGATTAAAAAGAAATACTGCACAATATTTCTTAAAAGTGATATACTCTGCTGTGGTGAAATTATTTAGTTGTGCATGACATCATTCTATGATGTCTTTTAAGCTTTTTGGAAAGAGGTATCGTTTGTAGAAAAATCGTGACTTGGGCTAAATAAGGGTTTTTAAAACTATGAATGTTGTCTTTTTTATATTTTTATGAGAAAGTAGAAAACTGCTTTTGAAAAAATGAGCTTCTATTTAAGTGTTGAAATACACGTATGTTGTAAGTTTAAGGAGCCTGTAACTCCTTGTATGTTTTATAGAACCAGCTGTTTTCAGTGATTGTAAATAAACTCTCAAAACATCATTTCAAAGGCTCCATGCAGAACATATCAATTGACAGGTAGATTTAATAAATTACTAATTAATCCCATTTTACAACGGTAGTCTCTATAAGGACATTTTTAGCAGTTAAAGAACTTGGAAGAGAAAAGAAAAGTGTACTTAGGTTGCAACACTTGGAATTAAATAAAACTCGTTTGTGCTCACGAGCTCAAGCATCTATTATCTCTTTGCTATTTTACTTAATGCTAGCTCTTATTCCTTTGGAGGGTAAGGACATTTAAGCAAATTCTAATTATTTTTATTGTTGTAACTGTTACAAGGTGTACCTGGAGAAGTACAGAAGGCAGGAATTCTATTCTTTTCTGGTCATACAGTTCATTCAAAACAGAATCAGTGGCGGGGCACCTGTGGGGCAGGGTCATCCGACTCTTGATGTCCACTCAGGTCATGATCCAAGCATTGTGGGATTGAGCCCTGTGTTGGGTTCTGTGCTGAGTGTAGAGCCTGCTTGAGATTCTCTCTTTCTCTTCCTCTGACCCCCGTCCCAATACGAATAACAAAAACAGAAAACAGAATCAATGGCAAAGTAGAGTCTAACTTCCGAAGAGTTTCTCCATATCCTGCCTAAAAGCAAAAATTTGGAAGTTGAGTCCCTGACGTATGTCTTTTTTTTTTTTTTTTTTTTTAGTGTTTCTTTATTTTTGAGGGAGAGAGAGAGACAGAGTACAAGCAGGGGAGGTGCAGACAGAGAGGGAGACACAACATCTGAAACAGGCTCCAGTCTCTGAGCTGTCAGCACAGAGCCCGACGCAGGGTTCGAACCCACCAACTGTGAGATCATGACCTGAGCTGAAGTCAGATGCTCAACCAACTGAGCCACTCAGCTCTCCCCCACCCTCGGCAAATGCCTTAAATGTAACATTTCTCAACCACAACCATATCAAGAAGAGTCATTAGATCATAGGTTTTCATTCCACAAACATTTCATTAGTACTTTGTCCTGGAATTAAAATATAGTTGTAGGCTACACATTAGCCCTGGTAATGGGGGGGGGGGGGGGGTGCAGAGAAGGTATACTTCATATTCATAGGTTTGCAGAAAAATTGCAAAAACACTGTTGACATATATACCTCACCCAGCTTCCCCTTATGTTAGCATCTTCCATAACCATAGTTCACCAGCTTTTTTATTAATGTCCTTTTTCTGTTCCAGAGTATGACCCAGAAAATACAGTTAGCTACTAGTCAGTCTGCTACTGTCTATAACAGTTCCTCAGTATCTCCTAGTCCTTCATGCCCTTATTGTTTTAAAAGAGTGTTTTATCAATTTTTTTTTTTTTTTTTTTTTTTTTTTTTTGTCTTTTGTCTGATGTCCCTCAGTTTGGGTTTATTGATGTTGTGATTGAATTAAGGTCGTACTTTTTGGAAGAAAATGACAGCAGTGAAGCTGTCCTCCATCCGCCCTATCACAGGATTTCTAGTGTCAATATGTCTTAGTTATTATTAGTGATGTTGATTTGGTTATTTGCTTAAGGTGGTTTCAGTCAGATTTCTTCATTGTAAAGTTACCCTTTTAGTTAACAGATATCTTGGGAGAGATACTTGTGAGACCAGGCAAATTGTTACTCTATACTCACCCACTAGTTTTAGTGGATCTCATCTACAATTATTCCTGTGATGTTTTGCAAGTGGTGATGTTCTGTTTCCCTCTCTCCTACGCTAATTGGAATTCTCTAAGATTGTGCTAGCTGTCTCTTCTCCACCATTTTTTAATCTTTTAATTTTTTGAAAGTGCAGTTGGCTTTATTAAGTAATTCATGAATTGATTATCATTCCATCTAGCAAGTAGAGAGATGCTCCTCTCCCATTTATTTGATTTTTTTATACTGTGTACTCAGATGTTTATTTTGTTCTGTGAGTTAAAATCCAATAATACCATTGTTTCTTTTGTTGTTCACATTGTTCCTCCTTTGGCTATTAGGAGAGCTCCTTCACTTTGGCTCCTTTATTCTTTAAACAAATCCTCATTGTTTCTTTGCTTGTTGGTTGGCTTTTGGTATTTCCTTACATCCTGGAACCACAAGATGTTCCATGTTTGATGTTCCAGTTCAGGTCTCCCTGACCCACCTTTGGAACCAACCACTTCTCTAAGAGGTCTGCCCTGGTTTTTGATTGAAGAATGGTGTTTAGAATCCAGGATCTTGGTGCTATCTTTCTAGGTTTTCTGGATTTTGAGTAACAGTGTACTAAGGTAGTTAGACAACACATGGAATCTTGCCATTAGCTGGAAGAAAGAAGGAGCCATCACCTTCAACATTTCTCCTCTAGCTTTACTTCTCTAGGACTTCCTCAGGAGCGATGCTTTCTCTGACAACAGATGGAAGAGGCAAATTCTTTAATTAAAAATCGTCATTCCTGCATCCTTTCCCCCACTATAATATATCTACATTCAGACATGGGCCAAATACCTGTTTTCTCATACCAAGCTGAGCTGTTGGCAGGGGAAGAAAAATGTTATATATATGTATGACCGTACTGCCATACCTCAGCTTATGGGGCCTTAGTTGGAAGAAGTTGGCCCAAAGCAATATGTCAAATTGTATGTTTGTATGCTGCCCTGCAGGTTTTTACACCCTGGGCAAATTGTGCCAGAAAAAGATTTAGATGTGGGGTGTGTGTGTGTGTGTGTGTGTGTGTGTGTGTGTGTGTGTAAAAGAGAGGGGGAAAAGGAGAGAAATGCATCATTAAAGAGGAAAAGAGAAAGGAAAGCCAATACGATACATGGGCTGCAAATGTTAGATTAATTTTAGGAAGGGGTACAGGTGGAAGTTGAAGTCCTAGAAATTGCCAGTGTTCTTGAAAAGTCTTTTATGTAACCTCAAGGGTACTTGTGCTGGCCACTCAAGGTAATCCGTAATATCAACCATAAACATAAGTAGAACGCCTGTTTGGAAGATCCTGTAAAACAATGTATAATAACACTTCAATA
Source organism: Herpailurus yagouaroundi (assembly GCF_014898765.1). Lineage (NCBI taxonomy): Eukaryota > Metazoa > Chordata > Mammalia > Carnivora > Felidae > Herpailurus > Herpailurus yagouaroundi. Next base: position 20,131,256 of record NW_024412423.1, on the reverse strand, counting down.
ATGGTTTCCTTGGAGTTCACTCTCTAGTCGGGGAGACCAGACACACAGAAACCTGAACAACGAAGAGGGCTTTCAGTTAAACATGGAAAATTGAACCCATGTGTTTATTACCATTCTTCTGAAATCCAACTAAGAAGGCATCAAAAAACAGAAAGCATAAACGCATAAGGCAAAGAGAAAAGGAGAGGAGACGAGATGAAACACAAAAAAATGACAATTCTTTCAGAAGCTGTAAAATTGATGGAATAATGGCTGCCGATTTAAACCAAGCAAGGCCAGGGGCGCCTGGGTGGCGCAGTCGGTTAAGCGTCCGACTTCAACCAGGTCACGATCTCACGGTCCGTGAGTTCGAGCCCCGCGTCGGGCTCTGGGCTGATGGCTCAGAGCCTGGAGCCTGTTTCCGATTCTGTGTCTCCCTCTCTCTCTGCCCCTCGCCCGTTCATGCTCTGTCTCTCTCTGTCCCAAAAATAAATAAACGTTGAAAAAAAAAAATTTAAACCAAGCAAGGCCAAAGCACAAGCCGGCAGTAAGAGAAAAGCAACAGGAAGCAAGCTGATTTGTGCCGCGGAACTCTGGAAAGTCTCCAAACTTGATGGCACCATACACTTGTCAGCCAAGGTGCAGGCAAGGCTTGAAGACAAAAACACCAGTGGAAAGTTTATGTGAGAATCTGAATCTACACTCCTCTCCTGTTCGTGCTGTCTTGGTGGTTTGTTTTATATTTAATCCCTTTATCGTGAGATTTTATGAATACACAGTAGTGAGCCCCAGTGTTCAACCTGCCATGATTAATGATTAAAATGGTTATTATGTTAATTTAAAATTAGAGATGATACAAGTTGCCATATGCTAAGAGCTACTTGGGGTGTAGACAGTAAGTGCTATTAGACCACAATGATAAATTCCTAGCTACATCTTACTCTCCCCCAAAATTTCTGGACAAAACAAGAATGAAAATCCATAGAATTGCTGAATAACTTTTTTTATATGGACATTGTGTTGCACATTTGATAAAATGATTATCCTCCTTAGGAAGTCCTGAGAGTACTCCGAAAAGGTGGTTTCTGTACTAGGCAAATCCATAATAAAGTCTGGGATCACAAAACATGTAAGCCAAGGCCGTTAGATATTTGCACAAAGAAATCATCGGTAACTAGCTCTCTTGAAGGGAATCATGAGTATGTGGACAAAAGAGAAAATGCTCATTCACGCAAAATTTAACAGCTATTGCTAAGTACCTGTCTCTGTCCTCCAAGGATTCACAGGCTATTAATTGACAATTACAGGTATTGCTTAAGTGATAAAAAGAAGTTTCTTGAGAGCTTAGAGTCTGAAACATTTGCTAGGAGAGTTTGGATAAGCATTTCATAGGAGGTGTATTTGGCTGAGAAAGAATTGGTGGGCATGGCTGGAAGTCTGCTCTTGTGGACACCAACATGGGTTGAGGCTATATGGGAGGCTGGGGGAAGGGATTGCTATATTCCCAAGGCTTATCTATCATACTAAGGAATTTGTGTTTTATCTGGGAGATGGCAGGAGAGCCTCACGTTAAAAAAAAAAAAAACAACACAAAACATTCAAAATCTCAAGAATGTCAAGATTAGAAGTAGAGGATTAAGTGACTTGATCTATAAGCCAACCCAAACCCCAAGACTCCACTAAGAACCAAATTGTGACCTGGGCACCTGGATGACTCAGTTGGTTGAGCATCCAACTTTGGCTCAGGTCATGATCTCACAGTTTTGTGGGTTTGAGCCCCACGTCAGGCTCTGTGCTGACAGCTCAGAGCCTGGAGCCTGCTTTGGATTCTGTGTCTCCCTCTCTCTCTGCCCCTTACCTGCTCCTGCTCTTTCTATCTCAAAAAGAAATAAACATTAAAAAGCAAAACAAACAAAATTGTGCCCCAAATTCTGTAATCTCTGTTTGTGATGGTATAACTTTACTTTTGGATCTGGTATTATTAATGTAATTCTAGGAAGAAATCAAAATAATATTAGATCCTTCAGAAAATATCAAAAAAGGAGAAAAGAATAGCAGTAGAACTAGGAAGGAAAAATTAGTACAGAAATAAGGAAGAAATTAATAAAATCCATGATGTTAATGGTGTGGGTAAATATATATGTATGTGGGTGTGATTAGTACTCAATTATATAAAATACATTGCTTTATTTCATTAGTTGATCAGCTTGTAATCAACATTTAAATGCTCAAGAAAAATTGTTTCTTCACATGTTATTAGATTTATTGGTTTAATATCTTTAGCTTTAAGTTAAAAGAATGAGAGATATTATTGTAGGCGTCCAGAAGAGAAATGAGGATCACTCCTGGGGACTTTGGTCATCAAAGTCACTTCATACAGTGACTTGTCCCCACCACTAATGCCAGACAGAGTACACCCCCTTATAGGAGCTCTACTGTGTGATTTGTGTGCTCTTGTTTATAATTTATGCAAATTCAAGACATTTATACACACCCAGCCTATTAACAATGAGAGCAGAAAGGAGGCGACAAATGTGACAGAACTTAATGATCAACAGATTGCAGTGGAGGAGTGTACCTAGGAAAGTTTCCAGATCTGTTGTTTGGATAAATATTGAAACAAAAATATCCATTTTGGTACAGTTTTATTATTAAAACTATAATGGCAGATATAACCTTCACAAATATAAACCAACTCGAGCAACAGGAGAAAAGTCAGACTATTTTATTACCATAATGGAATACTACAGTTTTTCAAAATTTTCAGATCTGGGTATCTGAAAGTGTTGTCTGTAGTCTTTCATGGTTACTAAATTGCTAACAGCTCTCATATTTGGATGGTAAGATTATAGATGACGTTTTTTCTTTCCAATTTTTCTTTAAAACTTTAACATGGATGGAGCTAAAGAGTATACTGCTAAGTGAAATAAGTCAGTCAGAGAAAGACAAACACCATATGATTTCACTCAAATGTGGAATTTAAGAAACAAAACAAATGAACAAAAGGGAAAAAGAGAGAGACAAACCAAGAAACAGATTCTTAATTATAGAAAGCAAACTAAAGTTTACTAGAGCATGGGGATGGGTGAAACAGGTGAGGGGATTAAGGAGTTCACATGTCCTGATGAGCACTGGGTGATTATTATAAAAACTTAAAAAAAAACTTTATTGAGGTGCAGTTGATAGAATAGTCTGCATATATTGAAAGTGTATAATCTGACACATATACAGTCATAAAATCAACACCACAAGCAAGATCATTAAAACTCACCCCCAAGCTTCCATGTGTCCCTTTGTAATCCTTCCCACCAATTCCACCCAGTTTACTCTATCACCCCGCCCCCAATAATCCTGGATAGATTTAAACCTAATGACATCAAAAATCTCATTAAATATGAATGGTCTAAACACTCTAACTAAAAGGTAGAGATTATCAGATTGGATAAGAGAGCAAGTCATGCTACTGACCAGAAATGCACAAATAGATATGCCAATACTGATAAACAGAAAATTAGAGAGTATGTATTAATGACAAAATAGATTTCAGAAGACAGAATATTACCAGCGCTAAAGAAGGTCATTTTGTATGGCTTTGTGGTCAATACATGAAAAGGACATAACATCCTAAATAATTATGCACCTTATAATAGATCTTGAAAATATATGTACTGGCACAAGAACAGACACTCATGTCAACGGAACAGAATAGAGAACCCAGAAATGGACCTACAAACAAATGGCCAACTAATCTTTGACAAAGCAGGAAAGAATATCCTATGGAAAAAAGACAGTCTCTTCAGCAAGTAGTGCCGGGAAAACTGGACAGTGACACACAGAAGAATGAACCTGGACCACTTTCTTACACTACACACAAAAATAAAATGGATGAAAGACCTAAACATAAGATAGGAAGCCATCAAAATTCTCAAGGAGAAAGCAGGCAAAAACTTCTTTGATCTTGGCCACAGCAACTTCTTACTCAACACGTCTCCAGAGGCAAGGGAAACGAAAGCAAAAATGAACGACTGGAACCTCATCAAAACAAAAGGCTTCTGCAGAGCCAAGGAAACAATCAGCAAAACTAAAAGGCAACTGACAGAGTGGGAGAAGATATTTGCAAACGACATATCAGATAAAGGGTTAGTACCCAAAATCTATAAAGAACTTATCAAACCCAACACCCACAAAACAAATAATCCAGTGAAGAAATGGGCAAAAGACATGAATAGACACTTCTCCAAAGAAGACATCCAGATGGCCAACCGACACTTGAAAAAATGCTCCACATCACTCATCATCAGGGAAATACAAATCAAAACCACAATGAGATACCATCTCACACCTGTCAAAATGGCTAACATTAACAACTCAGGCAACAACAGATGTTGACGAGGATGCGGAGAAAGAGAATCCCTTTTACATTGTTGGTGGCAATGCAAGCTGGTGCAGCCATTCTGGAAAACAGTATGGAGGTTCCTCAAAAAGTTAAAAATAGAACTACCCTACGACCCAACAATCACACTACTAGGCATTTATCCAAGGGAAACAGGTGTGCCGTTTTGACGGGACACATGCACCCCCATGTTTATAGCAGCACTATCTACAATAGCTAAAGTATGGAAAGAGCCCAAATGTCCACTGATGGATGAATGGATAAAGAAGATGTGGTATATCTATACAATGGAGTATTACTCAGCAGTCAAAAAGAATGAAATCTTGCCATTTGCAACTACGTGGATGGAGCTGGAAGGTATTATGCTAAGTGAAATTAGTCAGTCAGAAAAAAACAAAAATCATATGACTTCACTCATAGGAGGACTTTAAGAGATAAAACAAATGAACATAAGGGAAGGGCAACAAAAATAATATAAAAACAGGGAGGGGACAAAACAGAAGAGGCTGATAAATATGAACAACAAACAAAGGGTTATTGGAGGGGGTGTGGGGGGGGGATGGGCTAAAGGGGTAAGGGGCACTAAGGAATCTACTCCTGAAATCACTGTTGCACTATATATATGCTAACTAATTTGTATGTAAATTAAAAAAAAGAAAATTTAAAAAAAAGAATAGAAAATATAGGAATAAAACAGATAAAAATAAAATGAGAAATAGATAAATCCATAAGTATAGTCAGAGATGTCTTTTTTTAATTGTTTCTAATGGGATTTTTAATTTATATTTGAGAGAGACAGAGTACGAACAGGGAAGGGGCAGAGAGAGAGGGAGACACAGAATTTGAAGCTGGCTCCAGGCCCTGAGCTGTGAGACTGAGCCCAACACAGGGCCTGAACTCGTGAACTGTGAGATCATGACCTAATCTGAAGTCAGCCGCTTAACTGACTGAGTCACCCACGTGCCACTAGTCAGAGATTTCGATATCCATACTCAATATTTGATAGAACAAGGAGACATAAAATCAGTAAGGATATAGAAAACTTGACAACACAACCAACCAATTCAATTGAAGTTGTATTTATAGAACACTCCACCCAACAATAGCAGAATACATATTCTTTTCAAAGTGCACCCAGAGTATTTTCTAAGATATGTTTACCCAGGTAGTCTATGTTCCTAATCATAAAAAAGTCTCATAAATAGAAAAGGATTTAAGTCATGCAAGATATATACAAGGTATATCTGACCACAGTGGAATTAAACTAGAAATCAATAACAGAACCATTTTTAGAAAATCCCCCAGTGTATGGAAACTAAATAATACACTTCTATACAACCCATGGGCCAAAGAAGAACTCAAAACTCCTTTTTCCTCAAAAGGAAAATTAGAAAATATTTTTAACCAAAGGTGAAAGCAAAATATACTGGTATTTGTGAGATGCCTCTAAAACAGTACTAAGGGGAAATTTATAGCACTAAATATTAGAAAAAAAAGAAAGTTCCTAAATGAATGAGTTCAGCTTGCACCTTAAAAAACCAGTAGGGGTGCGCCTGGGTGGCTCAGTCGGTTGAGCGGCCGACTTGGGCTCAGGTCACGATCTCACAGTCTGTGAGTTCGAGCCCTGCGTCGGGCTCTGTGCTGACAGCTCGGAGCCTGAAGCCTGTTTCGGATTCTGTGTCTCCCTCTCTCTGACCCTCCCCCGTTCATGCTCTGTCTCTGTCTCAAAAATACATAAACGTTAAAAAAAAAAAAAACAAAAGGGACAGGGCACCTGGGTGGCTCTGTAGGTTAAGCACCCGACTTCAGCTCAGGTCATGAGCTCACCATTGGTTTGTGAGTTCAGGCACCAAATGGGATGAGTTTGAGCCCCGCTTCAGGTGAGTTTGAGCCCTGCTTCAGGCTCTGAACTGACAGTGCAGAGCCTTCATGGGATTCTCTCTCTCTCTCTCTCTCTCTCTCTCTCTCTCTCTCCCCCTCGCTCCCGCTCTCTCTCTCTCTCAAAAAGAAAGAAAGAAAGAAACTAGAACAAAAATAACTAGAAGGAGGACCTGGGCAGCTCAGTCAATGAAGCTTCCGACTTCAGCTCAGGTCATGATCTCGAGAATCGTGGGTTTGAGCCCCACATCAGGCCCTACATCAGGCTCTCTGCTGTCAGTATAGAGCCCACTTTGGATCCTCTGTCCCCCTCTCTCTCCGCCCCTTCCCTGTGCACATGCTCTCTCTCTGTCTCTCAAAAATAGATAAATAAACTTAAAAAAAGAAACTATAAAAAGAGGGACACCTGAGTGCTCAGTTGGTTGAAAATCTCTTTTTAAAAAAATTTTTTATGTTTATTTATTTATTTTTGAGAGACAGAGACAGAGTGTGAGCAGGGGAGGGGCAGAGAGAGAGAGAGAGAGACGCCGAATCTGAAGCAGGCTCCAGGCTCTGAGCTGTCAGCACAGAGCCTGAGCTGGGTTCAAACCCACAAACTGTGAGATCATGACCTGAGCTGAAGTTGGACGATTAACCGACTGAGCCTCCCAGGCACCCCTGGTCAGGTATTCTTTGAATATACCTAATATGACTTGAATGCTTTTACCCTTATAGGGACTTCTTTTATGATCTGGAATATAGACTATCTTGGCAAATATAACTTTGTGGATGTTCTGAGTGCATTCTGAAAAGAATATGTATTCTACTATTGGGTGGAGTCTTCTATAAATGTGAAGGTACAAAGTTTATGTATGTAAAAACTGAAAATGAGGGGCGCCTGGGTGACTCAGTCAGCTGAGCGTAGACATCGGCTCAGGTCATGATCTCGTGGTTTGTGGGTTCGAGCCCTGCATCGGGCTCTGTGCCGACAGCTCAGAGCCTGCAACCTGCTTTGGATTCTGTATCTCCCTCTCTCTCTGCCCTTCCCCTGCTGGCTCTCTCTCTCTCTCTCTCTCTCTCTCTCTCTCTCTCTCTCTGTCTCTTAAAAGTAACAAATAAGCATGTAAAAATTTTTAAAAAACTGAAAATGAAATTGAACCAATATAAAAAAATTAGATTTTGTTGTTCATTAGTGGGTTTTTCCCCCTGTGTAAACTGCTGAAAATCACTACAAACATCTGATGAAAATTATGGTTTGGACTGGTATAACCAGCCTTTAAGATGGTTCCCAATGATCCTCATTTCCTGTTATTTATGCCCTTGTATGGTCCCTTCCTACACTGAATCAGGGCTGATCTAAGTAACCAGTAGAATAATACAAACGTGACAGTGTGTGACTTCAGAGGCTAGGTCATAAAAGGCACTACATCTTGTGCCTTGTCTCTTGAAACTCTCAGTCCATGGCATGAGGGTACTCAAGCAGCCTTGTAGAGAGACCCCAGTGGAGAGGAACAGTCCTCCAATCAACAAGTGGCAGTAACCTACCAGTCACGTCTGATCCTCCAACCCTAGTTAAGTCTTCAAATGATTGATTACCACCTTTCAAGAGGCCCCCTAAGCCAGAACCACCTACCAAAGCCACACCTGCATTCCTGACCCACAGAAATTGTGAGAGTTGATAAATAGTTACTGTTGTTCTAAGCCATTAGGTTTATTTCTCAATGTTTATTTACTGTTGAGAGAGAAAGAGAGAGAGAGAGACAGAGTACAAGCCGGGGAGGGACAGAGAGAGAAGGAGACACAGAATCCAAAGCAGGCTTCAGGCTCTGAGCTGTCAGCACAGAGCCTGATGGAGGGCTCAAACCCATGAACTGCAGGGTCATGACCTGAGCTGAAGTTGGATGCTCAACTGACTGAGACACCCACGGGCCCCTAAGCCACTAAGTTTTGAGCCATTTGTTATGAAATAATAATTTGAAAACCCTAATATTTATATGTTTTAAAGTAAACATTTTAAAAAAATTTTTAATGTTTATTTATTTTTGAGAGAGAGAGAGACACAGAGTGTGAGTGGGGGAGGGGCAGAGAGAGAGGGAGACACAGAATCTCAAGCAGGCTCCAGGCCCTGAGCTGTCAGCACAGAGCCCGACATGGGCCTCAAACTCACAAACTGTGAGATCATCACCTGAGCTAAAGTCGGAAGCTTAACCAACTGATCCACCCAGGTGCCCCAAAGGAAATGTTTATTAAAAGACCACATTTAAGTTTTTGCTCAGTGTTCATTTCTTATGAGAGGTTTTCCTAGCCAACCTAGCTAAAAAAAAAAGTACCTGTTTTCATGCTATCCCTTTTCCCTTTTTCCTCTTTGTATTTATACCTGAAAGTTGGTCATATGCATGTATTTGTGTGTCTGTGTCTTCACTAAAATAGAAGCCTCGTGATGATAAGGACTCTTTTGTTCACTCCTGCCTCTGCAATCCAGAATGCTTATGATGCTGTCTGGTATATGATAAGCACTCAGTAGATAATTGTTGAAAGAATGAATAAATGAATGATAAATAAGATTGTTAATGTTTTCATTCACCTTAATAGTATACTTGGACTCATTTCTGGGGTGGAGGTGGGAGTGATGGGCATATAGAGACTGAGCCATAAGCAAATTTGTACTATTTTTCATAATGTTTGCATTAGAATTATTACACCAAAAAATGTTTTAGGGGTGCCTGAGTGGCTCAGTTAGTGAAATCAGCATCTGACTCTTGAGTTCAGCTTAGGTCATGAGCTCAGGGTTCGTGAGTTAGAGCCTCACATCTGGCTCTGTGCTGACAGTGTGGAGCCTGCCTGGGATTCTCTGTCTCCCTCTCTCTCTGCCCCTCCCTCTCTCTCTTTCTCTGTCAAGAAAAAAAAAAAAAATATTTGGGCTGCCTGGGTGGCTCAGTTGCTTAAGCATCTGACTTTGGCTCAGATCACAAATGCAAGGCTCATGGCTTGTGAGCTCCAACCTTGCGTCAGGCTCTCCCTCTCAATGCAGAGCCTGCTTGGGATCCTCTGTCTCCCTCTCTCTCTGCCCCTCCCCCATGCACGCTCGCTCACACTGTCTCTCAAAAATAAATAAACATTTAAAAAAAGACATCAGTTTCTTGTAAGAGATAACATTTAAAAAATGTTTTACAAAATGAAAAAAAGTAATGTTTACACCTGTGTTTTTTTTTTAATTCACTTTTCTTAAAAGGGCATTGTGGTAGGCAGCTTCTAAAATGGCCCCCCCTGACTCCTGACTTGTGGTATTCATGTCCTGGTACGTCTATTCCCAGACTGAATTGGGCTGACTTGTGCAACCAATAGAATATTGCAGAAATTGATGTGGCTTCTGAGACTAGATCATAAAAGACATAGAAAATTGTAAGTGGGCTATCTCATTACAGCTGAATTTCTTCACAAAAATAAAAAATGAAAAGGAGGCTATAACCCAAGTAAGTTTCTAAGTGACTCATTTCTTATCCAAGCAAAGAAAGCCATTTACTGCGGGCAAGTTCATTAAATCACATTTGATTGCAGCAGTCAAAGAAATATATCCAGAGAAAACAAAACTGTTTGAGAGTATTAGCCTTTCTGTTTGAACGGTTGCTCAGATTTGAAGACAGTGAGAACAACATCAATAATCAATTAAGAAGCAAAGTAAGTGATATCAACTGGATTTCCTGGACCCTCTTTTTTTCATAATGGCTTCTTTAGTCATAATTATCATACCATAACATTTACCTGTTTACAGTGTATAGTTCAGAGTTGTACACCATCATCAGAATAAATTTCTAAATATTTTTTATCACCCCAAAAAGAAACCCTGTCCCTATGAGCAGTTTTATTCATCTCCCTCCTAACCACCCAATAGTTGGTAACCTTACTAATCTTGTTTCGTCTCTAGATTTGCCTGTTGCAGGCATTTCATATAAATGGAACTACATCATATATTGTTTTATGGCTCACTTCTTTCACTTAGCACAATGTTTTCGAATTTCATCTATAGTGTAGCATGTATCAGTATTTCAGTTTTTAATTGCCAAATGATATTCTATCGTATGGACATACCACAATTGTTTATCCATTCATCAGTTGGACATTTGGATTGTTTTCTATCTTGTGACTATTATGAATACTGTTGCTATGAACATTGTGTACAAGTTTTTGTGTGGATATATGTTTTGAATTCTCTTGAGTATATACCAAGGAATGGAATTTCTGGGTCATATGGTAACTTTATGCTTAATGTTTTGAGAAACCAACAGACTGTTTTCCAAAGCAGCTGTACCATCTTACAATCCCAACAGCAATCTGCAAATGTTCTAATTTCTCTACATTTTACCAACACTTGTAATTATCTGTCACTTTGATTATAATCATCCTCGTGAGTATGAAGCAGTATCACATTGTGGTTTTGATTTGCATTTCCTGAATGGCTAATGATGTCGGGTATTATCTCACATGCTTATTGACCATTTGTATATCGTCTTTAAAGAAATGTTCATTCAGGTCTTCTGCCCATTTTTTAAAACCTGAGCATTTGTCTATTCTCACTTTCTTGATGCTGTTCTTTGAAGCAAAGAAGTTTTTAATTTTGATGAAGTCTAGTTTATTTATTTTTCTTTCATTGCTTGTCTTTTGGGTGTCATATTGTTTTAAGGCTCCTGGACCCAATTCCAACCTGGGAGGGGTTCCCCACACCAAACACTAAGCAATTCTTGGGTATCTGGTGGATGTCTGAGACTTCAACTGAATTCTAACACTATCTACCCTGAGATTGCATCAGATTCTGCTCATTAAGGGCTCAGTCTTACAAGACTGCCCTCTGTCCCTCACTACAGATGCCAGACACACGCCCTAGGCTGTTACTTGTGCTTCTGACCAACCAGCTATAGATTGTGGAGGTTCCAAACAATCTCCTCCTTAGATTCTTTTAATATGCTAGAGCCGCTTGGGGCACCTTGGTGGCTCAGTCAGTTAAGCACCTGACTTCAACTCAGGTCATGCATGATCTTGCGGTTCATGAGTTCAAGCCCCACATCAGGCTCTGTGCTGACAGCTCAGAGCCTGGATCCTGCTTCAGATTCTGTCTCCCTCTCTCTGCCCCTCCCCCGTTCACACTCTGTCTCTCTCTCTCAAAAATAAATAAACATTTAAATAATTAAAAAAATTAATATGCTAGAGCTGCTCACAGAACTCAGGGATACAGTTACATTCACCAGTTTATTAAAGGATATTATAAATGATATGAATCAACATCCAGATGAAGAGATACATAGGGGAAGGTATGGGCAAAGGGCATAGAGCTTCCATGCCTTCTTCTGGTATGCCACTCTCCCCAATATCCAAACCAGAAGCTCTCAGAAACAGTCCTTTGAGGTTTTCATGGGGCCTTCACTGCATAGTCATGATTGATTAAGTCATTGGCCATTGGCTGATTGGCTGAGTGAGCGGTTGGGGGGTGGGGCTGACAGTTTCAACCTTCTAAATCACATAGTTGGTCCTCCTGGCAATCAGCCTCCATCCTTCAGTGAAGCCCAAAAGTTACCTCATTAATAAACAAAAGACACCTTTATCACTCTCAACACTTAGGGAATGCTAAGGGTTTTGGAAACTGTGAACCAGAGCTGTGGGTATATAACTATATATATAGGAAATGCATTTTGGTCATTCACATATTAATACATTTAATTTATAAACCACAATACCACACATCTAATAAGCCATTACCTAATCCAAGTCTTAAATTTTACGCTCATGTTTTATAGTTTTAGCTCTTACAATTAGGTCTGATTCATTTTGAGCTAATTTTTGTATATGGTGTGAAGTAGGGGTCCAAATTCATTCTTTTGTAAAAGGAAATGCAGTTGTCCCAGCAGCCTTTGTTGAAAAGACTATTTTTTTAATTTGTGTTTTGTTTTAAGTTTATTTTTTTTTATTTTGAGAGAGAACGAGTGGGGGAGGGGCAGAGAGAGAGGAAGAGAAAGAGAATCCCAACTCAGGGCTTGAACTCACGAACCGTGACAATATGACCTGAGCTGAAGCCAAGAGTTGGACCTGAAGCCCTGAAGCCAAGAGTATAACCTGAAGATGAGTTGGATAAGATGTGTTACAGTTGATAGTACCAATATATGAGGAGCAGAAAAATCTCAGTTGAATAGATTTACAAACCTTTTGAAAATGTAAGGTGTTTAAAGCCTTGTGGCAAATATTTGAATTTATCATGTGTTATTGAATAAACAGTGTCAACAGTGATCTTTATTTGCTCTTCTGCACTTAAGCATCATAAATTCCAGGATTTTTTTTTTTTTTTTTTTTTTTGGAAATAAACCTGCAGAACCTGACCTGCTGCTACGACACAGCAAATTGATGGCTTAGTAGTGGTAAAGTGTTGTGATTGCTTGAGCTCAGGACACAGATGGAATTTTTCTTTAATTGATGTTAAGATAATAAAACATAAAGTTTAACATATTGAGGCGCCTGGGTGACTCAGTCAGTTGAGTGTCCGACTCTTGGTTTCAGCTCAGGTCATGATCCCAGGGGTGTGGGATCGAGTCCCATGTCAGGTTCCATGCTGAGCGTGGGGCCTGCCTAAGATTCTCTCCCTCTCTTCCTTTGCCCCTCTTCCCAGTTCATACACTCTCTCTCTAAAATAAAAAAGGTAAAAAAATTTAACATCTTAACCATTTTTAACTGCACATTTCAGTGGTGTTAAGTATATGCCCACTGTTGTGCAACCATTACCACCATCACCAGTATCCCTCTGCAAACCTCATTTTATCTTGCAAAACTGAAACTCTATACCCATTAAACAAAAAGTCCTAATTCTCCCCACCCCCCACCCCAGCCCCTGGCAACCACCATTCTACTTTCTCTCTCTATGACTTTAACTACTCTTGGTACTCACATAAGTGGAATGATACAATACTTTTCTTTTTTGTGATTGGCTTATTTCATTTAGCATAACATCCTCAAGGTTCATCCATGTTATAGCATGTGTCAGAGTTTTCTTCCTTTTTAAGGTTGAATAATATCCTGTTGTGTAAACATACCACATCTTGCTTGTCCATTCATTCATCGATGGACACTTGGGTTGCTTCCACCTTTTGGCAATTGTGAATAATGTTGTGAGTTGCAAGTTTTCATGAATGAGAACTGTCTTCAACCACCGTTGAACACAAAATAGTTTGGGAATTAGCTTTTACTGAAGACTCAGCAATGCTTCTTAATGAGTTCAACCTAAAATCACAAAGTAAACTGTTGATATGTGAAACTTCTTCCATAGTAAAGTTATTTCAGCAACAGTAACTTTTTTGGGGTACAAGTAATGTCAAATTGCTTCATACACTTCCTGTGCTGTCAGAAGTTACAAGGAGAAGTAAAATGTGCATTAGCACACACGTTTGCCACATGTATCTTTTCTGAGCTCAAACTGCATTCCCTACAGTGTTTTCTGGACTTCAGATGTAAAGGAAATTTTCATATTTCAAAATCCACTTAACCCTACGATTGAGACTCTCCTATTCAATCTTCAATTAGAGGTGATTGCTTCTCAACGTAATGATATATTCTAAGGCATAAGTCAAGAGAAGAACCTAGTAAAAATCTATACATTTTTTCCAAGAAATGAATACTCTTGTTAATATCACATGCCAACAGATCGATATCAGCATTTAGCAGTACCTATCCGTGTGAAAAGATGTTTCCAAAAGTGAAATAGATAAAACTTCGTTACAGATCAGTATTAGCAGAAGAATATTTGAAAGCACTTTTTTAAAAAAGTTTATTTTGAAAGAGAGAGAATGTTTGAATGTGAGTTGGGAGGGGCAGAGAGAGAGAGAGAGAGAGAGAGAGAATACCAAGCAGGCTTTGCACTGTCAGCACAGAGCCCAATGTGGGGCTTGAACTCATGAACCATATGATTATGACCTGAGCTAAAGTTGGTCACTTAACTGACTGAGCCACCCAGGTGCCCCTGAACATACTTTTTTTAAATGTAAGTTCCACACCCACCATGGGGCTTGAACTCGAGACCCCAGGATCAAGATTCACATGCTGTACTGATTGAGCCAGCCCGACACTCCTGAAAGCACTTTTGATGATAGGAAACTCTAACTTTGAATCCTAATCAAGAGAAATGTTATCCTCACTCCCTAGCAAAAAATTATTATTCTCATCAGTAGACTTGAATTACAAAACTTGCTCAATTACTATACTTTGAACTTCATCAAAAACATTTATGGAAAAAATTAAATCTATTGTTACATACTTACATAAGATCCTTGATTTTGCCGCTTGGCCTGCAAAGCCTAAACTATCAACTATCTCACCTTTATAGAAAAAGCTTGCCAACTCCAGAGAGAAAAGAAGGAGCTTAAAGATCAAGTCTTAGGGTACTTCTGCTTAGAAGTCAGGAAAAGGTAAAGGATCTCTTGCAAATGAGCCTGAAAAGCAGCAGCCAGGGGGGTAAGTGGGAAATTCTGCGAGTGGGGCATCTTAAAATATAAGAGAAGAAAATGTTTCAAACCAGAGAGAATGGTCAACTGTGTTAAATGCTACTAAGGTAAAGGCAAAGATTCAACTTTTGAATCTGGCAGTGTGGTCACTGTTGATGTTCTTGGTGAGTGGTTTCAGTGCATGGTAGTAGTGGACAAGACACAAAGGAAAAGCTCCAGAAGATTAAATAGCACACCCAAAGTATTTAGCATTGTGCCTACCACATAGTATGTAATTATCGAACCAGATATTGTTGTTGGTACCTCGCCCATCTCCCCTCACCTCTACCATTTAAAAAAAAATTTTTAGGGCGCCTGGGTGGCGCAGTCGGTTAAGCGTCCGACTTCAGCCAGGTCACGATCTCGCAGTCCGGGAGTTCGAGCCCCGCGTCGGGCTCTGGGCTGATGGCTCAGAGCCTGGAGCCTGTTTCCGATTCTGTGTCTCCCTCTCTCTCTGCCCCTGCCCCGTTCATGCTCTGTCTCTGTCTGTCCCAGAAATGAATAAACGTTGAAAAAAAAAAAATGAAAAAAAAATTTTTTTAACGCTTATTCATTTTTGAGAGAGAGAGAGACAGAGCGCGAGTGGGGGAGGAGCAGAGAGAGAGACACACACACACAGGATCCAAAGCAGGCTCCAGGCTCTGAGCTGTCAGCACAGAGCCCGATGCGGGGCTCGAACCCACTGACCACAAGATCATGATCTGAGGTGAAGTCATCTTCAACATAACTACGATTCAGGAACATTTTAACCAAAAAGAGAATAATTGCAAGAAGCTTTATTGTTCATTTCAGGAACTTCTCAAAATCCCTTTTAAATGAACACAAAATTGCTCAACTTTTCAGTAGATGACCTTATTTTCTAACTTTTTTTTTTCTCATAGTACTGAATCTTTTCTATTTTTGCAGTAGATGACTTTAGATGATGGCCTACACTGTGTGGTAAGCCAAATAGTGGCCCTCAGAAGATGTTCATGTACGAATCCCTGGAATCTTTGAATATGCCATGTTAAATGACAAAGGGAAGTAGGGTCAGATAGAATTAAATTGCTAATTCAGTTGACCTTAAAATAGGGAGATGATTCTGGATTATCTGAGTTGGCCCACAGCAATCACAGGCGTTCTCAAAATAGAAGAGGGAGACAGAATAGGAAGAGTGATGTGATTTAAGAAAATACTCAACCAGCAATTGCTGACTTTGAAGAAATTTGAAGGTGAACAGGGGCACAAGGCAAGGGGTGTGGACATTCTCTAAAGGTTGGAAAAGGCAAAGAAAGGGATCACCTCCTAGAGCCTACAAAAAGAAGCAGTCTTGCCAATACCTTGGTCCTAACCCAACAAGACCTGTATCAGACTTCTGACTTACAAAATTATAAGATGATAAATTTGTGTTACTTTAAGTCCCTAAGTTTGTGGTTGTTTGTTATGGCAGCAATAATTAATATACTCTCCAAGACTCTTAAAAATCTTTGCTGTGTCCACTAATCCTAACCTATTAGATCATGATTCTCACCAAACTCTAATCAAGCCTCTGAACTGAAAAGCCCCCCAAACTGATAAATATCTCAACTTCCCTGCTCCGAATGTTACTGAATGTTACTGAGACTGTCGGGGTACTGGTCTCTCTTACCAGTAAATGATAAACTCAGCTTTGCCTTATCACCACATTGTTTGGGTGGTATTTTTGGGGAAGAGCATTTAACAATTGTTTTATCCATGTGCCTAGAATAGTACCTAATATATGTAGGTGTTACATATATGTAACATATACGTTACATGTTTGATACATAATGAATAAATTACGAGTTTCTAAAATAATATGGAATAATATTTGTGTAGATGAAATTGTGACTTGGTATTTCCTATACATAGATGTGACTTTCAGAAAATAATTTTAGGGATGCCTGGCTGGCTCAGTTAGTAGAGCACGTGACTCTTAATTTGGGGGATGTGAGTTCGAGCTCCACATTTGGTGTAGAGAGTACTTAAAAATAAAATCTTTTTAAAAAACACATTAATTAAAAAAAAAGGATAAGTTTTAAAGTCTGAATGAAATCTTGCACATGGATGTTTATATCAGCTTTATTCATTATCATTAAAAAATGGAAACTCAAATGTCCAACTCATGCATGGTTAACCAAACTAGGTTATATCCATATAATAGATTACTACTTAGCCATAAATGGGAATAAATTACTAATACATGCAACAACAATGGTGAATCTCAAAGGCATTATGCTAAGTGAAAGAAGCCAGACTTAAAAGGCTACATACTGTATGGTTCCATTTATGTCATATTCTGGAAAAGGTAAAATTTTAGAGACAAGAAAGCATATGAGTGGTTGCCAGGAACCCAGGTTGAGGTGAGGGGTTCATTATAAAGGAGACCAAGAGAATGTTTTGGTGTAATGGAAATGTTCTATGTCCTGATTGTAGTGGTAGTTTATACAATTGTACACATTAAAAAATATGCATTTTCTTTCTTTAAAATTTTTAATGTTTTTATTTTATTTTTTGAGAGACAGAGAGGGAGTGTGAGCAGGGGAGGGGCAGAGAGAGAGGGATACACAGAATCCTAAGCAGGCTCCAGGCTCTGAGCTGTCAGCAAGAGTCCGACATGGGACTCAAATCCACAAATGTGAGATCATGACCTGAGCTGAAGTTGAAAGCTCAAGCGACTGAGCCACCCAGACACCCTTGCATTTTCTTGTTTGTGAATTATAAAACACAGAAATCTACTCAGAATTGCTACTGAACAATATATGTTGAATACTTTGTTAAAATCTTGCATGTTAATAAAACAATCATACATTTCTGGGGTGCCTGGGTGGCTCAGTAGGTTAAGCATCTGACTTTGGCTCAGGTCATGATCTCACAGCTAGTGAGTTCAATCCCCATGTCAGGCTCTATCCTGACAGCTCAGAACCTGGACCCTGCTTCAGATCTGTGTCTCCCTTGCTCTCTGCCCCTCCCCCACTCACACTCGGTCTCTCTTGAAACTAAAAATAAAATAAAATAAAATAAAATAAAATAAAATAAAATAAAATAAAACAATCATACACTTCTTTGATTTTTTTTTCTCTTATAGCTTTATGGTCAGTATTTTCTACTATTTCTTTATTCTGTGCAGTTGACTTACATTGTTCTGGAACATGAAAATAGAGACATTCACTTTGTTAAAATGGATGCATCTGATTAAATGACAAATAACATTTATTCCAAAATAAGTTAAGGAAACTTCTTGTAAAGTTTATTAAATATCAATTTGCATCTTCATACTTCTTTAATTACTGTGTAAAATGACAATCTTTCTTTTACTTCTCTCCATCCCCACTATCTTCCAATATAGCCTTGTAAATCTTCCAAGGCAAAACTTGAAAGAAAGCAAATAAAATTGGCACAACTTCTGCAGAGGACAATTTGACAGTATCTATCAAAGTTAAAAATACCTTTTGATCTAAAGGTTCCAGGGTAAGGATTTACGTATTAGTTGCCCATCGTATGGGGTAGTTATCAGTTACAGCCTAGTTTGTAATAGCTTTGGCTTGACAACAACCTAAATGCCCACTTATTGGGGACTGACTAAATAAATATTTGCATACAATGGAAATACTGCCGCTGGGAAGAATGAAGCAGTTCTTCATGTAGTGATAAGTGATGATGGCTAGAAGCAGAAAAATGTTCACCTTTAGCCCAGAAGGCTGACCTATAGCTTACATGGTTTTGATAAGGATCAAACATGCACTGACTCCTGCATTCTTTTTTTTTTTAATTTAAAAAAAATTTTTTTTCAACGTTTATTTATTTTTGGGACAGGGAGAGACAGAGCATGAACGGGGGAGGGGCAGAGTGAGAGGGAGACAGAGAATCGGAAACAGGCTCCAGGCTCTGAGCCATCAGCCCAGAGCCTGACGCGGGGCCCGAACTCACGGACCGCAAGATCGTGACCTGGCTGAAGTTGGACGCCTAACGGACTGCACCACCCAGGCGCCCCTGACTCCTGCATTCTTAAAGCGTCTCCTGAGTTGCCTATAAATCTCACCAACAGTTAATATTGAGGTGAATGTTAAGCACCAGAGAAATCTTCTGAAACTAGTTTTAGGAGTAGAAATTCGAGGAAGACATTTATGATCTAATACTCCCTGCAGCTCCCCTCCCCCTTGAGCACTAAGCATGTAGCCACTGCCTTCATACAGCAAAGGTACAGCTCTTTCTGCCCACAGGTTCTGACCCCAGGTTGTAATAAAAGCACCTTCTTGCACCAAAAGCCTCTCAAGAATTCTTTGTTGGCTTGTGGCCCCACATCCATATGGAAGGATACCCAGGATATTTTAAGTGAGAAAAGGAAGGAACTTAACAGTATATACAGTATATTATCTTTCCTGTAAAAAGTATGTTATCACTATATTTTCATGTTTATTTATAACATATCTTGGGAGGGATACACTAGAAAATGCCAAATGATTGCCTCCAGGACTACCATAGTTAAAGGGCAGGGATGGGAGGAGTAATTATTTTTCACTCTATTTCATCACAGTTCTTTTTGAGTTTTGCACTAATAATTTCCTCATCTATAGAGATACATAGATAATATCTATATAGATATAAAGAGTGAGGCTTAAAAATAATAGGTGGTCAGTTAAGAATTTTAAAAAGGAAAAATTATACTTTTATTGATGCTGAATTACCAGTGTTAAGGGCTGACAAAAACATTTTCACATGCACATTCCTTATAAGAGTTTATCATAAAGCTCCTCAAAAACCTTGCACCTTACCAAAAGCAATCTTTAACACGCTTTTTTCTAGATTAGTTGGTAGAAAGTAACCTCCCACCCCCTTCACGCTCCTCCCAGCTTCCTGAGGCTTCTGTACAGAAAGAAAACAAGTAAGAGGCAGGAGATTATAAAGTGTTCTTCCAATGGTGAACCAGAGGTAGTGTCTCTGAACAGTTACCAAACTGCGTTCCATGAGACCCTTTGAAAATCCTGTCTGGTCTATAACTATTATTTTACTCTCAATTAAATTATAGTTTGCCCTGACTGGCAGAATGTTAAGAGATGAAGGAAAGCGTTGAAAATGATATCCTGAAGAACAGTATTACTGGCAGAAAATGTTTGGATGACGAACAGAAAGGGCTGGAGAGGCTTCATGGAAGAAGTTCAAGCGTGGTTCTAAGCATCCTCCTGCAGTAAGTCCCTGGAGACTTCCTTTCTCCGCCGACCTGTTGAGGGCCGCTGGACTCCGGGCATCAACGTCAGCACCGGGAAGTCGGTCGAAGGGGCTTCGGGTTCGCCAGACCCTCGCCAGGGGCGCACGACCTGACCCCCCGCCCCTCACCTGAGTCCCAGAACCGGTAGACCCGGCTCGGCCCGTCCCCGGTAGCGGCTACGTGCAAAGAAGGGTGTGCGCGTCGCGGATCTGCAGGCCGGGTCCTGCCCGGCGGCCCTGCCCTGTGCGGCCGCAGGGCCTAGGAGGTCGGGTCTAAGCCACCGGGGCCGGTGCTCCGCCCGTCCGGGGCCGTTCGACCCCCACAGCCGCGCACGTCACGGCCCCCGTGTCGTCTCCGGTCACCGCAGGCCCAGCAGGGCCCCGCTTTTCTGGCGGGGCGGGGCGCGGCGTCGCCACGTGACGCCTCGCCCCCGCCCGGCCCTGATCACATGGGTGGCACGGCCGCTGCGTCAGTCACCGTCCTGGCTGCGGGAGTCGAGCCGCCGTCGCCGCCGCCGCCAGCGGACGGGGCGGGGATCCCGGTGCCAGGTCTTCGTCGGCCCGCCCCTGCCGCCTCAGTCGGCCGTCCCGGGCTGGGCCCGACCGTCATGGAGCGGGGCGGGACCTCCGCCTGTTCCGTGTGAGGCGCGTCGCCGCCGCCCCCGCCTGCGCCTTTCCAGACCTGCCGAACCCCCGCCGCCGCCCGGAGCCCCTCGTCCTTGGCAGTCTGTCGCCGCCCCCGGGCGGGCTCGAATGCGCGTCCGGTGAAGGTGCAGGCCCGGCGCCGCCGCTGCCGCAGCTGGGAGATGGTTTGGGCCTAGCGGAGCAGGGATTGGAGGTGAGAGGGGCCGACTGACTGACGAAGGGCCGGGCCGGGCCGGGCCTGGCCGCGGGGTGTGGGGTGGGGGTGGGGGAGACGGTGAACTGGGTCCGCCTTGGGGGCTCGGGAGACCCTCCAGGCTGGGGCTGCTCGATCCGGCTTCGCCCTTCTTTCCGTTTCACCCCCACCCCCGGCCTGGAAAAAAAAAAAAAAAAAGCAAAAAAACATAAGGCTAACCATCCTAACAAAAATTTCCAGAAATCCATCTTTTCACCGTTTCTCCTTTCCGCTTTCGTTTCTTAATCCATTCCAGCCCTCAGAAAATTTAGCGACAGATTCGTGATTTTTTAATATCCTCTTCAGTTTCAAGTTATTTGTAGAGAAAATAGGCCTAGATTTCTGGCTATCATTACCCAACTAGTTCTCGCTTTCCTTCTCGCGATCCTGCGCACGTCTCTCCCCCTCTCTCTCTCTCTCGCTCTCGCTCTCTTTCTCCCTCTCCCTCTCTCTCTCGCTCTCTCCCCCCCACCTCTGCAAAAAAAAAAAAAAAAAAAAATAAAAATATCCATCAAAAGAAGGTGATGGTGAAAGAATGGAAAGGTGGGGGTGTAATACTTGAGAAGCCCCCCCCCCCCCCCCCGCCCCTAACTTCGCAGTAGGTCTGTTACCTAGTTATCCCGATAGCTCGGGTTTGGATATTGATGTTTAGGCCTTTCCTCCAGCTGCCTGTGCCCGGGGTTAATCTCGTAATTGACGTCAGTGCTTTGTTCCTTCCACTTTGCTGTTCCTTCCACTCTTTGAGGGTGGATCTTGGAGTATAGGAGTTTGAGGACTATCTTCACTGCTTTTTCTCTTACAGTGGTTATCATTTATAGGAAGTTGAAAGTACAAATCTGAAATGCTCGTGCATGGAGTTGCACTAAGACGAAGAGTTCCATTTAGGGTTCTTCTCGTAGTCAGTTGCCATTCAGAGTGGCTTTACAGAAATTTTAAACTAAGGCCAGTGTCTTTTTCAGTGACCGGTATGTCTTGAGGGAACCTAAGCAATAAGTGCCTGTGAATAAGATGTTTGCAAATGTGACATTTAAGATACGTGTTAATTTTTAGGACTCATGTGTTTAAAAAGCTCAAAGCTTTGTTTCCATATTGATTCTGCAAAGCTTTGTGAAGTGCTTTTGTCATTTCACTGTACTTTGATTTATCAAAATTGAAATATTTATGTGAATTTTCTTAATTTGGCATTTGATAAGAGCCTTTGTGGCCTGCGAATCTGCCTGGATCTTCTTTGGTCATATGTGCATAAAGACGTGTTGGCAAGTGGCCACTTGTCTTTTAACAAAGCTGGCTTCTTTAAAATTTTCTGGTTTATTTTCCTTATTCATCACTGCATTTTTCAGTGTCTAAACATTAAAAAAAATCCCCCAGAAGTTATTTTTAATGATCTTTTAGAGTCAATTTACCTGGGAGCAGTGATTTTTCTTTTTTTTAAAATATCAGCAGTTTCATTCAGTTTGTGGTGGCTTGTATGCTGATGACTTTAGGTTTTGTTAGCTCTGCAGGAACAGTAGGCAAATTCTACTTTAAATATAAGTTTGCATCAGGTGTGGACAAGATAGGAGGTCTGTGAATGACCCAACCTTTACTGTATGGTTTACACACACACACACACACACACACACACACACACTCACTCACTCACAAAGAGCTTAGCTGTATTAATTGGAAAGCACTCCACAGTTTTGGGGTGTAGTGCTTTGGGGTGTACAGTGCTTTGGTAAAGCTCTGTAATTAAGAATTCCTAAAGATAGAATATTTTCATTCAGATTACTTTCTCTTTGTCATATGACATACATTCTCTGTGCTCTTGAATTGTATGCCTTTTGTAATAGCTGATATATTTTCCTTTTGTATTGTAATTTTCTGATAGGTCTCTTGTAGTGTGTTTAGAACAAGAGCTATGTTTATATCTCTCCAGTATCATCAGTATTTTACACAGTTGTTAGATTGAATGTGAATGTGATATCCAATCTAAGTTTTCACAAAGGGATAATCTAAAACAAACTGTATGAGCAAGTGATCAATATTTGAAGGGGAGAAAGTAACTATCAGCTACAGAAGATGACAGAAGGTGAAGGCTTCTAAAAGTTATGTATCTTACCTTTTTTGAAGAGCTAAGGTAAATGTCATGGTTTATGTGTACCTGAGAGGAACAAAGAAAACAGGTATTTCTTCTTTTGTGGCCATCTACTGGTTTAGAATGGAGTCCAAAATGTATGAGGCCTTTTCTTTGTAGTATTTTTCATAAAATCAAAGAAGTACTCTTACAGGTATTAAAGGCACATGTGGACAGTAACCCAGAAGTACAGTACATATTGTAAAAGTTGATGACTTAGGTTTTATTTTTTACTTTAGCTCTATTCTCCAGGTATTTTATTATAAAAACTTTTTTTAGGTCAACTGTACTCAAATTAAAAAAAATTCTTTTTAACTTTCCTATGTCATGTAAAGGTTTCCCAGCTTTTGAACTCCCAGCCCTCATTATATTTTACCCATTTCCTTTTTCATTTCCTCTGATAAGTTGGAACGATTATATTTGATTTCTGGGAGGGTGTGTGCCAGTGTCAGTAAGTGTGAAATGAGGTGTAGTCAGTGATTAAAACTAACCAGACCTGTTACTTTGGTGCTTTTTCCTTTGGTCCAAGCAGGTACCACTACTTGTAACTTTTTATACTGAATATCTTGGTTGCTTGAAGTGATAACTCTAGTAAATGGAAGAGGACATGATAAACATGACCGTTATGGAGTTTTGGCTGATCATCTGCATTCCTGTCTGTCTTGATGTTCATTTTCACTAGCATCACATCCTGAGAATTTTAATGGTATTGGCACACAGAAAATATTAGAACCAGTGAATTCATTTCCAAAATATTACAAAAACATTTTAATATTGAGACTACTTATTAATCCTGTTTTTTTTAATGTTTATTTTTGAGACAGAAAGAGAGAGTGAGAGTGCAGGGGAGGGGCAGAGAGAGAGGGAGACACAAAATCTGAAGCAGGCTGCAGGCTCTGAGCGATCAGCACAGAGCCCGATGTAGGGCTCAAACCTATGAACCTTGAGATTGTGACCTGAGCTGAAGTTGGACGCCTAACCAACTGAGCCACCCAGACACCCCTTAATTCTCTCTCTCTTTTTTTTTTTAAAGCTTTTTTATTTTGAGAGAGAGGACTAGAGAGAGAGTGTGTGATGCAAGCACGCACACAAGCAGGAGAGGGGCAAAGAAGAATCCCAAGCAGGCTCAGCCCTCCCAGAACAGAGCCCAATGCAGGGATCCATCCCATGAACCTGGAGATCATGACCTGAGCTGAAATCAGGAGTTGGGTGCCTAATCAACTGCGCCACCCAGCCTAATTCTGTTTTTGAACAAAGAAATTTTATTTAAAATCATCTTTCAAATGGCTAAAATACAAAACTCAAGAAACAACAAGTTTTGGTGAAAATGTGGAGAAAAAGGAATCCTTATGCACTGTTGGTGGAATTTCAAACTGGTGCAGCCACCGTGGAAGACTGTTTACTTAAAAAATTGAAAATAGAACTACCCTGCAATCCAATAATCACACTACTGGGTATTTACCCCAAAACTTTGAAAACACTAATTTTGAGGGATACATGCACCCCTGTGTTTATTGCAGCATTATTTGCAATAGCCAACTATGGAAGCACCTCAAGTGTCTATCAATAGATAAATGGATAAAGAAGATTGGTATATAGATACAATGGAGTACTATTCAGCCATAAAAAAGAATGAAATCTTGCCATTTGCAACAGTATGGATGGATCTAGAGAATATGATGCTAAGTGAAATAAGCCAGAGAAAGACAGCATATGATTTCACGCCTATGTGGAATTTAAGAAACAAAACAAACGAAGGAAAGAAAAAAGAGACAAACCAAAAAATAGACTCAACTACAGAGAACAAACAGATGGTTACCAGAAGGGAGGTGGGTGGCAGGAATGGGTGAAAAAGGTGAAGGACATTAGGAATGCACTTGAAAAAAAATTTTTTTTTTAAATATAATTCCAGTATAGTTGACACAGTGCAATTGTCTTGATGAGCTCTAAGTAACGTATGGAACTGTTGGATCACTATATTGTACACCTGAAACTAATATAGCAGTGTAGGTTAATGACACTGAAATTTAAAAAAAAGTAGATATAGTCAAAAAATAAAAAAAAATGAAATTTACCTGCTTCATCATGTATATATTTTATTAAAAAATCTGTAACCTGAGGAATGTTCTGAGGGAAGGTAATTTTACCTCTTTTGTGGTGCCAAATGAACCATGGCGGTGGCTTTTAGGAGGGTAGACAAAGCTTATTATTGGGTACCGTTTTAAATTATTTTTATAATTTCCTAGGATAGGTAAAAGAACCTTGGGCATTGTTTTTCCAGAGTTGTAGGTGTGTGGCAGGGGAAATCAGGGATTGACATGAATACATTGCTCTGGAAAGCCAGTATGGTTTGACTACCCAGATATTGTCATGATCTACCTTGGGACTGTGCTACTCGAGGCTACTTTAGGACTGAATGGGTCTCGCATGATTTTGTTAAGTTAGAGCTGGCTAGTGAGTTACAGTTTTTCACTTTGACTTTTTCTTTTCTTGTCATTATGGTAGCAACAGTTTTATGGAGAGGTGAGTATAGGCAAGTTCTTTGCAGTGACAGGACTTCCCACCTCTTTGCAATTGTTTCCATTTCTTCCATCTGAAATAACACTTTTCCTCTCTTGTTCCCTACCCTGTTAAAATTTCACTGTCTGTTAAGGCACAGTGGAAGTACCATTGCCTTCCTGAAGTTTTCCATGATTCCTCTGGATACTCCAACTGGGACCTACCTTTTTTGAATCCCTGCATCACTTTGTATCTTCCTTACTTGTTATGTTAACTAGGGGACTGTACCCTGCTGAGTGACATCTGGCACCATGTATCAGGGAAGACATACTGGTAAAATAAGGACTGTGTAATACTATTTCCTTATATATCTCTAAAAAATAAGGATTAAAACAATAATCCAACTTTTCAGTAAAGAAGTTAATACTAATTTCTTAGTGTCATCATGTATTTAGTCAGTCTTCATATTTCTCTGATTTTTGCACTTACTCATTTCTATACAATTGGTTTGATAAAGAAGCCATGTTTTTTGCCCTATGAGATTTCTCACAGTCTAAATAGTGCTGGATGCATCCCTGTGGTATTATTATAGTATGTTCCTCAGTCCCTTGTTTTTTCTGTATATAGTAGTTACGTTTAGAAGCTTGATCCAATTGAAGCTTGACTTTTTATTTCATTTTTTTAATGTTTATTTATTTTGAAAGAGGGTGAGCCAGGAAGAGGGCAGATGCCTAACCAAGGCCACCCAGGCACCCCTTGAATTTTTATTTTTACTTTGTGTTTTTAAAATTTATTTTGAGAGATAGAGAGCGAATGCGTGAGGGGCAAAGAGAGAGGGAGAAAGAGAATCCCAAGCAGGCTCTGCACTGTCAGTGGGCCGGGGCTTGAACCCATGAATGGCAAGGTCATGACCTGAGCCTAAATCAAGAGTTGGATGCTTAACTTGAGTCACCCAGGTGCCCCTGAATTTTTATTTTTATTTATTTATTTATTTTTAAAGTTTATTTTCAGAGAGAGAGAGAGAGAGGGAACAAGTTGAAGAGGGGCAGAGAGGGAGGGAGAGAGAACATCCCAAGCAGACTCCACACTATCAGTTCAGAGCCTGATGCAGGGCTCTTTCCCATGAACCATGAGATCATGACCTGAGTGGAAATCAAGAGTGGGAGGCTCAACCAACTGAGCCAACCAGGCACCCTCTGAATTTTTACTTTTAAATAAACTGTGTTCAAAATGGGGTTTGAACTCACGACCCCAAGATCGAGAGTTGCATGCTCTACTAACTGAATCAGTCAGGCACCTCAAGGCTTGAATTTTTTTTTTTAAATGGCAAGATTACTTCATGGGTAGTGTTGTGTACTTCCTCTACAGTCTTTTTTTTTTTTTTTTTTTTTTTAATGTTTATTAGTTTGAGAGAGAGACAGAGTGCAACCTGGGGAGGGGCAGAGAGAGGGAGACGCAGAATCTGAAGCAGGCTCCAGGCTCTGAGTTGTCAGTACAGAGCTCCACACAGGGCTTGAACTCAGGAGCTGTGAGATCATGACTTGAGCCTAAGTCAGATCCTTAGCAGACTGAGCCACCCAAGTGCCCTGTTTTGTTTTGTTTAATGTTTTTATTTTTGAGAGAGTGTGGAGAGCTCAAGCTGGGGAGGAGCAGAGAGAGGGGTACAGAGGATCTGGAGGGAAGCAGGCTCTGTGCTGACAGCAGAGAGCCCAGTATGGGACTTGAACTCACAAATAGTGAAATCATGACCTGAGCTGAAGTCCCACGTGCTACTAACTGAGCCACCCAGGTGCCCCTCCTCTGTACTCTTAAACTTTATGCCTGTCTTCTCATCCTGTTCGTGAGTGAAATTGCTCTTGCCAAGGCCGCCTGTGACTTCTTTATTGCCAAATTATATAGTTACTGCTTACTCCTTTATCTCTTTGTCTACTTACTTTTGTTAACCATTTTCTCCTTGATACTGTTTTCTTCCTAGACTCTTACGACTTTGTCCCTTTCTTCCTACCAGTTGCGTTCTTGCAGACTTAGTTCTCTGTTAATGCTTTGATATTGAAAGTTCTTGATTTTAGCCTTGGCCTTCGTATTTTTTTTTTAATTTTTTTAATGTTTATTTATTTTTGACAGAGAGAGAGAGAGAGAGAGAGAGAGAGAGGGACAGAGCATGAGTGGGGGAGGGGCAGAGAGCAAGGGAGACACAGAATCCGAAGCAAGCTCCAGGCTTCCAGCTGTCAGCTATCAGCACAGAGCTGGACGTGGGGCTCGAACTCACAGACCGCAAAATCATGACCTGAGCCGAAGTCAGACGCTCAACCAACTGAGCCATCCAGGCACCCCCTAGCCTTGCGCTTTTGTTTTCACTCTTCTGGATGGTCTCATCCGTTTGTATAGCTTCAGCTATCATCTCTTAGGTGTTTTGTGGGAACCAGAACTCTTATTCAACTGAATACCTTCCTTTGGATTGTTTAGTAGGCACTTTGTTTTGGTTAGGCGAGTGACACATATCTAACTTAAACTAAAAAGAACTTGTTGAGAACATACCACATATCCCATGAATTGTAAGAAAGGCAATCAACCCACAAGAGGACAGCTAGAACTCAGGAGCAGCTGGATCCAGGGGCTGCAGATGTGGTTAGGAGTATCTCTTTATTACTCTCTAGATGTTCTTTCTCTATTCAATTCGCCCTTGCTGCAGGTGAAATTTAACACTTAACTAATACCTTTTGAGTTTTAAATTTCATATCTGCTGCTATCAGAGAGAGGCTGCCTTGATTCTAAATCTCAATTCCAGGAAAAGGACTCATTTGGTGGTATGTCCACCTGTGGAGCACAACTTTGGCTAGGGAGCTACATTGTAATAACATGTTCTAACTGGGGCACCTGGGTGGCTCAGTCATTTAAGCTTCCAACTCTTGGATTTGACTCTTGGTTTTAGCTCAGGTCATGATCTCATGGTTTGTAAGATTCTTTTTTCTCCCTCTCTGCCCGTCCCCAGTACTCGTGCATGTGCACATGCGCATGCTGTTTCTGTCTCTCTCTGCCTCTCTCTCGTGTGTATGCATGCTCTCTCTCAAAATAAGTAAATAAACAAACAAACAAAAAAACCCAATATGCTCTAACTGCAGCATTCCAGAGAGAAGTGGAGTAAAGGGCACTCTAAAACATAGTTTTCCCCCTCATTCATCCCATAGCTATTTAGTGCATACACAGTCCTACTCTTATATATGCATATATATGTATATATATATATATTAATGTTTACTTATTTACATTGAGAGAGAGAGAGAGAGAGAGAGCACACATGCAAGCAGAGAGGGGCAGAGAGAGAGGGAGAGAGAGAATCTCAAACAGGCTTTGCATTGTCGTTGCAGAGGCTGATGCAGGGCTCGATCTCATAAACCATGAGATCATGACCTCAGCTGGAATCGAGAGTTGGATCGTTAACTGACTGAGCCACCCAGGCGCCCCTGTTGAATATGTATTTTTTAACATAATATAGCTATCTGCATACAACAGCAGATACCCTCATCTCTTCAATAGAGACAACCCAATTTCCATCCAAAGGCCCTTGTTCTCTGAGTCCAGATTCACACGGTGATATCCTTTGTTAATTGGTCTAGCTAGATCTGCTTTGTCACATATTTGAAAGTTGTGGGCTAAATACTAAATTTGATCATCCCTGAGATAACTGATACATAGTTGTGGAAAAACAACAAAAACACCAACAAAACTAAAACTGTTTGGTGTGGAGGAGAGAGGAAGGTAGCATTGTTCCAAAACTTACACTATACGTTGCTAGGCAAGTACAGTGTAAGGTAAATGGCAAAACCAGCAAGTATGTGGGCCTTCATCTGTTGACTTCCTTGCAAATGGAGTGAGTTCTTTGGTAAGCCAAATGAAAATTTTCAGTTCTGTCAACTAGGATTGTTTTCCTTGTCTGTTGTTTTAAGTTAAGGTTAACACTGAGAGGACATCTGGAAGGAGTTTTAAGGGAAGGCAGTTCTGTGTTGCCTTAGCATAAGGATCAGTAAGCTATGGTTAGTAGGCCCAGTGCTGCCTGCTTTTGTATGGCCTGTGAGCTAAAAATGTTTTTTATATTTTTAAATGGTGGGAAAAAAATATTGTGGCCTGTGAAAATTATAGGAAACTCAAATTCAGTGTCCGTAAATAAAGTTTTATTGGGACACAGACGACACACCCATTTGTTTCTGTGTTGTTTGTAGCTGCTTTTGCTGCTACAATAGGAGAGTGGAATAGCTGTGACCGTAGGGCCTGCAAAGCCTAAAATATTTACTCTGTGGCTTTGAAAAAGCTGGTCATCTCCTGTCTTAGCAGATCCCTGGTGGATAGTTGAGACTGAGTATTGTTTTAGGATTCAATGTTAGTTTACATGGTCCCTGTTTACTGTGGTGGTAGTTAGGGTTTTTTGATTGTGGAATGTGTGTGTGCATGTGTATGAATAGATATAAATAAATTTTAAAAATACATAAAAAACAGATGTGGTCTGGGCATTGGCTTAGCTTGAGTTAGGGATTCAGACTTCACTGGTCACCTGTACCTTGAAGGTACAGTGAAGGGGGGCAAAAATTTCCAGAAAAGCTGGGGGAGAGGTAAGGCTGGAAGCTCATCAGATAGTTTCTGTGAGTGTTCATCATGTACGAATTAATTCTTCTACTGCTTCTCAGTCAATCCCCTCACCCCCAAATCCTGCTCTTTTCCTTGCCTTGGGTAACGTACCACTGTCATCGCCTTTTCCAGAAACCTCCAAGTTGTCCTTGATTCCTCTGTTTTA
Organism: Herpailurus yagouaroundi; assembly: GCF_014898765.1. NCBI lineage: Eukaryota > Metazoa > Chordata > Mammalia > Carnivora > Felidae > Herpailurus > Herpailurus yagouaroundi. Next base: position 20,101,025 of record NW_024412423.1, on the reverse strand, counting down.
CTTCTCACATCTGGCTGGCCCCAAGAGTCTACTTCCTTAACATCTTTAAATTTAAATGCTTTCTCTATATTATCTGTATTCCTAGTATTACTGCCTTAATCCAGGTTTTCACTTTTCACTGAATTATTGCAGCAACCTTCTCGTTTGCTTCCTGACTTCCCTCTAAACTATAAATCTGATTTTGTCCCTTAAAACTTTTTAGTTGTGTTTCATTTTTTGTACTGTTCTTCTAACTAGGGATTCTTCTGTAACATCTGAAGCACTGCTTTGTAGCCAGCTACTCCCTTGGGAGTTTGTTGCTGTGTTTAGATGTTGTTTATTACTGTGTTTGTGCCAAGTTATAATGCATTGTACTAATGATTTTGTGGTGGTTCAGACAAGGAAAGAAGGTGAGTACAACTGGATCGTGTCATGGTAGGTTGTTAATTTAAGCAGGCCAAACCAGTAAGAACCCTGGCATAGTAGTTAGTGTCATGTCTTCACTGTGAGATGTATCTGGTGGATCCCATCTATGTAATTAATCAATATGAAAGAGTTTGTTTACAGTATAAGTGTTTTGTTCCAAATCTCAGCAGTCATTATACTACATACACATTTACAGTAGATTACAATTAAGTTACTTAAACCACAAATAAGATAGATTGCAAAAGTTAACAAGTGAGGACTCTTTATTTTATTCTTTTTTTTTTTTTTAAGTTTATTTATTTATTTTGAGAGAGAAAGGGAGAGAGGAAGTCCAAGCAGAGTCCTTGTCAGTGCAGAGTCTGATGCTGGGCTTAATCTCACAAATGGTAAGACTATGACCTGAGCTGAGATCCAGTTGGACACTTAACCGACTGAGCCACCTGGTTGCCCCAGCAAGTGAGGACTCTTTAAAATTTTTTTTAATGTTTTTTATTTATTCTAGAGAGAGAGAGAAAGAGAGTGAGAGGGGGAGGGGCAGAGTGAGAGAGGGGCACAAAATCTGAAGCAGGCTCCAGGCTCTGACCTGTCAGCACAGAGCCCGACGCGAGGCTCGAATTCACAAGCTTGAGATCGTGAATTGAGCCGAAGTTGGACACCTAACCAACTGAGCTACCCAGGTGCCCCTATTATTATTATTTTTTTAATTTTTAAAATGTTTTAAAATTGATGTTTAAGGACCTCTAGCTGGCATGGTAGTATATGGTTGTATTTCCCTAAACTAGCAACTATAAATACTTGGAATTATTAAATCCATTTAGTATAACATATTTATAAGCATTTCCTGTGTTAGTATTATCGAAGTCATATTGTAGAAGTGGTTTGTAAATATGAAACTAGACCTGAGATTACATATTTCTAGGATCGATTACAACATTGTTCGTGAATTATTATGAATACATCATAATCTTATATTAATGTTATTTTATTTAAAAAATGTTTTTAATGTTTATTTTTGAGAGAGAGAGCACAAGCGGGGGGGGGGGGGGGAGAGAAAGGGAGAATCTTGCAGAATCTGAAGCAGGCTTTAGGCTCTGAGCTGTTAGCACAGAGCCTCATACAGGATGTGAACCCAGGAACCTCAAGATCATGACCTGAGCTGAAGTAGGAGGCTTAGCTGACTGAGCCACCCAGGCGCCCCATGTTATGTTAATGTTACTTTAAATTATATTTTGTATTTAATTTTTAAAGTTGTTTCTGTTTTACAGTTAGGTAAAACTTAAGAGCTATAAATATAATGAGTTCATACCTAATTTTATGTTTTAGTATTTTTTTTAATGTAATAAAGTCGTCACTCAAGATCTGGGAGATTTCATTTTCTTTGCAGAGGTCTCTTTATATTTTCCAGATCTGATAAACAATCCCACAGGTCTGGTCTGATTTCATGTATCTCTCCAGTCTTAACTTTTATTTTGTACTCCCCCAACCCTGTTTTCCACCTGTACTTGATACACCTGTATTCCCTGGTTGTGCTGTGCTCTCTCTTCTTGGCTGTTGCACTTGTTCTCTCTGCTTAGAACCAACCTCCCTCTTTTGCCTTCCTCCCTTTCCTTCCTCCTTCCCTACTGCCATCTTTCTCTAGTCTGGGTAGCTGCACCCAAATCTTGGAGATGAAGAGTACTTGTATTTATTTATTTTTTTTTAAATTTTTTTTAACGTTTATTCATTTTTAAGAGACAGAAACAGAGCGCGAATGGGGGAGAGGCAGAGAGAGAGAGGGAGACACAATCTCAAGCAGGCGCCAGGCTCTGAGCTGTCAGCACAGAGCCTAACGCGGGGCTCAAACCCATGAATGGCGAGATCATGACCTGAGTCAAAGTTGGACACTTAACCTTAAGACTGAGTCACCCAGGCGCCCCAGAGTACTTTTATTTTTAATATCCTTAGCATTAGTGCAGTGTCTGGCACAGTATATGCTCTGGTTAAGTAATTGGTGAATGAACTAAGAGTGTTAACATTGTACCTTATGTGTTGTATAGGTCTATACTGAAACATAGTTTTTAAAATGACAATTGTAAAACCTTCAAAATTCCTTCTGACTTTTGTCTGAATGTTACAAGTCTGAATTAGAAAATATTTTGAAAGTATGTTTACAGTTTGATCTTTCAAAGTAAATATTCTTTGTGCCATGATAAGTAACCCGTAACTTCTAAGTTATTATTAAAGAGTAGTAGCCTTAAATGGCCTTAACCTTCTTAAAGCAGTATTCCTGTTTACATTTAACTGGAAGCTTATTAACAGAATTTAGAGTTAATAAAGTGGGTTAAGTTACCAACTCTTGATTGTAGCTCAGGTCATGATCTCACTGTCATGGGATTGAGCCCTGCATCAGGCTCTGTACTGAGCTTGGAGCCTGCTTGAATCCCCTCTCTGTCTGTCTCTCTCTGCCCTTCTTCTGCTCAACTGCATGCTCTCTCTCTCTCAAAATAAATAAACTTAAAAAAAAAAAAGAAGAAACGGGGTACTTTGTTACCATCCGTTTTTTCACATATGCAAATGATGATGAAATTACTGAGAAATTCCTTTTAGTGTGCACTCCAAGGATCTTTTGCTGTATAATGTTGTTAAACTTTTGCTTAATGTGGTATATGCATTTTTAAGTAAAAAAATTGCTTTTATTTTGCAGTTTGGACTTGTATTCTTTTCTCTTGGCTTCCTCAGGTATTGCAAATGAAAGCAGTCTTACAGTGCTCTGTTGAACAGATCATTTCTTTCTGGATGTTGTAGACTGAAATACTCAGTTTTTACACCTTCCCACTTTGCCAAGTATGATTCTGAGATTTTACAGTCTAGCACTTACATTTGGTGAACATTTGAGAGTACAGGGTTTAAGTAAAAATAGAAATTGATCATTTCTGTATGGTTTTTTTCTTGAACATATGTTGTTTTACTTTTAGATAAACTCTTGTAGAAAAATTGCTTTAAAAGCAACAGAGTTCATTTAATATCACTATTAATGCCTTTATTGGATTGATAATATATTGAATACAGTATAAAGAAGACCTACTCTCTTATTGTTATCAGATATAACTGAAAGTCTTAGGAAATAGGAGACTATCTGTGGATAGAAAATGATGGGCCACATCATATTTTGAAACCCAACTTTTAGTGAGTATTACCACTGACTCTTAGGGCAATAACACTACATTTGTGACCTTTATGAAACTCATCACGTGTTTTGAGTATGTCTCGTATGCCTGCCACTGTGTTAATCACCATAGGGGTTAAAGAGTAAGTGAAATGATGTTTATGTGGCTCTTACTCTCTAGAGGCTTATAATAAGGAGGTGAGTAGGGAGAGTCCCTAGAATATCAGTAAATAATCCTAATGTAATGCAAGTCTTAAGTGCCAGATGAGATACAAAGAAATTCTTTGGAAAGTAAGTGATTTTAGTGACAGAGGAATCTTGGAGGGCTTTTTGGAGGAAGTGGGGTATGCAGTGAACTTTGAAATGGATGTGTTTAGAAATGGGGAGAAGGAAGGATATTCTAAGTAGAGGGACTAGTTTTTGAGTAAATATGTAGATCTGGACGCATGTAGGTTATATTTAGGCTCAGATAAACCCTGAAGGTTTTATAGAAATAGGTAAGAATTTAAAAAGCTGTGGACAGTTTTAAATCCTGGGATGAGAATTTAGGATTAGGATTTTCCATAGAGCTTGGAGTTTTTTATTTTTAAGCAGAAGAATGTTTTAAGTACTTCTGTTTCATAAAAATATGAAAGTAATTATCAACTCATATATTACAGAAGTTTCCAATAGGAGACCTTAGTGGGTTTTAGATATTGCATGCTTTGAAAGCAAGAAACTGAATCAAAAGATTCTTCTCCTTTTTTTTTTTAATTTTCAATTTTTTTTTAAAGTTTATTTTGAGAGAGACAGAAACAGCAGGAGACGGGCAGAGACAGACAGAGAGAGAGAGAGAGAGAGAGAGAGAGAATGAATCCCAAGCAGGCTCCATGCTGTCAGCACAGTCCTATTGCAGGGATCAAACTCACAAGCCATGAGATCACAATCCAAGCTGAAGCCAAGATTGGACGCTTAACCAACTGAGGCACCTAGGTGCCCCAAGATTGTTTTCTTTCTAAAAGGAACTGTAAACTTTGACTTTTAACCATTGTTTCTACTCATTCATTCATCTTTAAAGATGAAAATAGACTTCTCAATTTATTTGTCCATATGCTTTTAGAATTTGGTAGTAACTTTTTGAGAGAAGTTTAAACAGTTAAATTTGGTTTACATATTTCTCAAGTATTAGTAAAAGCCCAAGAAATATAATTTTACTTGGTTTTGGTTCTGAAAATGGTTTTGGTGTGTAAAACTGTGCAGGACTACTGGGAGAAGGAGCATTTTAGGATTATTATTGAGAGAAATATCTAGAAGGAAGCAGCTGGTTATAAGTAATATGAATAGTCATATTCTTATGTTCACATTTAAGTGTTGAGCATACTTGTGTGTGTAATAAACATTTCTTGAATTGAGACTTAAAATTATCTAGATTAAAAAAAAAAATCTTTAAGTAGGCACCACTCCCAGTGTGGAGTTTGAACTCACAACCCTGAGATGAAGAGTCGCATGTTTTACCAGTTGAGCCAGCCAGTTGCCCCTGTCTAGTATTTTAAAAAGAATACATTTATCAGTAACCCACTTGGAAAATACTGTTTCAAATGACTTCTTGAACAATTGAATGTGTGTGTAATGACATAATAAACATTGGTTGTGGTATTGTTTGCCCTCTAAGATGAGGAAATAAAGTTTTGCTTTATTAGGAAAAGCTTCATAGAGAAAGTGAATTGAGTTATAGTCGTAGAATCAGAGTTGTATAGCTTGGCAGATAAGTAAAGACATGTGTTTCAATTCTGATCTAAAATAATTAATGCATACGTTAAGTGTCTGCTAAATTAAAATGTTGCAGATGGTGTCTGATTTTAGTGTAATATGAGTCTTAATTATTCCAGTTTTGAAATACTGGGATTTTGTGATGTTAGGTGAAGAATCTCATGATCTCTAAGTATTATTTTATAGTGAGATAATTGCTCCTTTCTAACCAGGCCCTGAAGTTCATTAGTTTACTTACTGAAGTGATTGTCCACTAGGTTATGTTCTAGGTATGCAAGGCTGAACAAAACAGACAACATTCTCTGATCATGACCTAGTGGGAGAGGAAATATTAATGAACATCAAAAGAAGTGTATACTTAATTATAATTAGGTACTCTGAGGGAAAATGGAATTGTCTACATGAATTTCCTAATGCTGAAAAAAGCACCACAAGTTCAAGAAGCTAAAAAAAGAAAAGATGATTGGTGGGCACTGGGAAGGGAGGTTATTCATAAGATATAAAATAAATCTGATGAGATAGGTGGGAGTCACGTCAAGTATGAAGTTACATCATTGCTTTGTAGGCCATTTCAGGACCTTAAAGTTTTTCCTAAGGTAAATGGAAAGCTTACTAAAATTTTTAAAGCAGGGGTTGGGTGATATGATCCGGTTTGTGTTTTAAAAAGATCACTTTGGAGGCACCTGGATGGTTTGGTGGTTGAGCTTCTGACTCTTTTTTCTTTTCTTTTTTTTAATGTTTATTTATTTATCTTGAGAGAGAAAGAAAGAGAGGGAAAGTGAGTGCGAGCTCATGATAGGACTCTCTGGGGAGATGGGGAGGGACAGAGAGAGAGGGAGAGAGAGAATCTCATAAAGTATGAGATCATAACCTGAGCCAAAACCAAAAGTTGGATGCTTAAATGACTGAGCCACCCGCATGCCCCTTGAGCATCCCAGTCTTGATTTTGGCTTAGGTCATGATCCTAGGGTCATGGAATTGAGCTCCACGTTGGGCTCTTCTGGGTGTGGAGCCCACTCAAGATTCTCTCTGTTCCTCTCCCCCACTCATGTTCTCTCTCTCTCTCTGTCTCTCTCTCAAATTAAAAAAAAAAAAGCTACTTCCTTTTCCTCTAAAAAAAAATTAGATCACTTTGCTGTATGAAATATGGATTAGAAAACAAGGGAACCAGGAATCCAATTGTAACATTTGTTCAAGGAGATAAAGTAATAGCTTGTTTTGACTAGTAGCTGAGCAGAAAGAAGTGAACAGATAAATTAAAAATATATTTTGGGAGGCTGTGGTTATGGGTTGGTTGTGAAGAGAGGTTAAAGGGAGGATTGAACAACAGTAGTTGGTTGATAGGATTAGGATTACTGGAGCAGGAGTTCCTGGCAGTAGGGAAAAACAGATTAAGGAATCAATTCGGGATGTATTTAAGATTGAGATCCCTCAAAGAACATGATCAACGATGTTCTCTATCTCAAAGAGAAAAATTTGATAATGGTTCATATTTGGGTATTTGTATTGTAGGTATATAGGTGGTTTTTTTGTTTTTTTAAGTTTGTTTATTTTAAGAGAAAGAGAGAGAGGGACAGAGAATCCCACGCAGGGTCTGCACTGTCAGCATGGAGCCTGACACTGGGTTCCATCCCACACACCTTGAGACCATGACTTAAGGTCAAGAGTCAGATGCTTAAACCACTGAGCCACCCAGGTGCCCCTGTGTACACATAGTATTTTAAGTCATGAGAATGTAAGGAGAGAATGTAGACTGAATCAGAATAAGACCCATGGCTGAGCACAGAGAAGCATCAGACTTCTAAGAAGTCTGGTAGGTAAAATGGGAGGAGACCGAGGTGGTGGGAAAACTGTGAGGGCTGGAGTTGCAGAAACCAAAAGTATATTAAGGAGGAGGGAGCTGTATGTTGATGTCCTGCATTTGACGTTGTGGTCAAAGTTGAGTGAGCTCCAGAGGTGTCTGGAGGGATTCCAGTATTTGCTGTAGTAACCTCATCAACCTGCCAAGACAGTGAATATTAGACTTCCACTTGAACTAAATCAGTTTAGATATAAGAAATTTGCCATATGACATCATAGGTGAAGAAACATACGATATATTTTGGAAATACCGATCTATTCATTAAATCTGACTGGGGACACACCTGCAACTAGAGGAACAGCTTGCGTGATCTGTGAAGATTTCTTTGATGCCTAGAATGTGTGTGATCACCTTTCAGGATTCAGTGTTTATAACAGATAACCTGGTGGTTTTGTACTGTAATGCCAATAGGGCATTTCAGAAGGTGGACACAAAAAAGAAGGAAGAACAGTTGAAGCTTCTCAAGGAGAAACATGGAATCAACACAGATGAACAAAATAAACATTTTCTTCATTTTCATGTTGGACTAAAACCTATAAATGACCACCGTCACCCTTTTTTTTTTTTTTTTTTAATTAATACTGAATGTTGTGGTTTCTTGAGATTCAAAATGACATGCTTGAAATTTTGATACATGTTATGTTGATACATGTTAGAATTATTATGTGAATAAACTTGCAGCTTTTTGTTAAAAAAATATATTAAGGAGCCATTAGTGGCTGGATGTGTTGAATGGTAGGTCAACTAAGATGATTAAGTGTCTGTTGGATTTAGTAATATGCAAATCACTAGTGATCTTGGCAAAGTGGAGTGTGGGAAGTTGAAAACAGAATGTTGGGAAGTTGGAAACAATAGAAGGTTGAATAGTGATTGGATATGTTTTGGAAAACAATTTGTATCTACTAAAATTGAAGATATCGTGGGCTCCTGCGTGGCTCCGTCAGTCAAGCATTTGACTCTTGGTTTTTGCTCAGGTCATGGTCTCACAGTTTGTGGGTTCAAGGCCTGCATTGGGCTTTTTACGATCAGCACAGAGTCTGCTTTGGATCTTCTATCTCGCTTGTGCACATGCTCTCTCAAAACTAAACAAACATTAAAAAAAAAAAAAATTGAAGATGCTTGCATCCTAGAAATTCCGCTTGTAGGTGTCTATTCTAGAAAAGCTTTCACTCATTGGCATAAGAGAAATGCAAAAAAAATGATCACTACAGCTCTGTGTTGGCAGAAAAAGGGGAAACTAAATATCCATCAACTGGACAGTGGTAAGTTGTGTGAATACACCTTGGTGAAAATAAATGTACTATAGTAACATGTATCAACATGGATTAACCTCATAACATAATGCTGAGAATTAGAAAGCCTCAGTCTTGGGGCGCCTGGGTGGCGCAGTCGGTTAAGCGTCAGACTTCAGCCAGGTCACGATCTCGCGGTCCGTGATTTCGAGCCCCGCGTCGGGCTCTGGGCTGATGGCTCAGAGCCTGGAGCCTTTTTCCGATTCTGTGTCTCCCTCTCTCTCTGCCCCTCCCCTGTTCATGCTCTGTCTCTCTCTGTCGCAAAAATAAATAAACGTTGAAAAAAAAAATTTAAAAAAAAGAAAGCCTCAGTCTTTAGAATATACCCTTTTTAAATGTTGAAAAATATGCAAAACAGTGTTAAGGATATATACATAAGTTATAAAAATATAAAAGGAATTTATGGGAATGATTATCACCAAAATCAGAATAGTGGCTCTCACTTGTAAGGTGGAGTGAGTACAAGAGATGTGATCCAAGGATGGTATACAATAGCCTTTCACTCTATTGGCAATGCTGTATTTCCTGAGGTGGTTCATGACTAACACAAGTGTTTTTTGCTTCTTACCCTATTTCAGGTAACTTTTTATGACATGAATGGTTGCAGAGGAAGTAGACAAACACCAAGAGTCCTTTTGAGAAGTTTGGCCATGAACGAAAATAGAGAAGAGAAAAGATAGAATGGTAGCTGGAGAGAAAGATGGGATCAAGGAAGCCTTTTTCTTTTTCTTTCTTTTTAAGTTTATTTGTTTTTAGAGTGGGAGAGCATGAGCAGGGGAGGGGTGGAGAGAGAGAATCCCAAGCAGGTTCTGCGCTGACAGTGCAGAGCCTGATGGAGGGGGCAAACTCATGAACTAACTCACGAACTGTGAGGTCAAGACCTGAGCTGAAATCAAGAGTCAGAGACCTGAGCTGAAATCAAGAGTCAGAGACAAGATGGAGCCACCCAGGCACCCTGAGTCTGTTTCTTTTTTTGAAGAAGAATTTGATCTCAAGGTTCGTGAGTTCAACCCCTGTCAGGCTTTACACTGGCACCGTGGGATTGTGGCCTCTCTCTCTGCCCCTCCCCCACTTGGGTGCACGCTCCCTCCCTTTCTCTCTCTCTCTCTCTCTCTCTCTCTCTCAAGTGTATATAAACTTTTTCAATAAAGGAAGAATATGCTTGGATGCTGGTAGAAAGGATTCATTAGAGAGGGAGAAGTTGAAGTTGGTAGAGAGAAGTCAGTAACTGATAAAGGTCTAGAACGTAGTAAAATGGACATACTTGTTCTTTCACAGGAAAGAGATACTTTTTCTTTTTTACCCAGAGGAAATAAGAGAATGGATTCAGATGCTGGTAGTTTGAAAGCTGATGGTTGATTGATGAGAAAATTTCTGTCTCTTGTTTAATTTTCTGTTTTTAATCTCTGTTCACTAAGACAAGGCCATTTGTGGGATGCAAGTTAGGAGAGAGAGTCCTAGGACTCCATGAAAATACTTGTGAGAAGTAGGAAAGAACATTCATCTGTGAAAACTAGTAAGATTTTGGGAATCTTTGAGGGCCTAGTTGAGAGTGAGTTATGAAAAATGATTATAAGAAATTCTGCTTATGTATAAAGATACAATGAAGAAAGCACAACCAGAATGGAGTTATCTTTGCTTCCGTGTTTTTCATGGCAGTATTTTAAACCTAAAGGCTGTAGAAGTCTTATTTCTGACTGTGGGGCAAGATCCTTCTCTGCAAAATACTGTTTTGGGACCTGATGGTTTGTTACTATCGGCTTTGCTCTCCAGGTGTACAATATTTGTTTCCCTACCTTTTAGGAAATAACCTCTTCAGATTCTCACAGAGAAATCCTGCCAAAGGAGGCCAAGGGAGATTTCAGTACACATGAGGCTTTTTGCTTTAATACAGTGCATTGTGATAAAATTACAGTTTAATAGCATTTGTTGTAAACTGGATTCTAAAATGATCATGCTCTTAGCTCTAGTCTCATTTAGATTTTTAGAGTTTAAATAATTTAATAATCTGGTAGTTGAACAGCTCCGTTTGTCAGCAGTATAGATGTTCTGAGACAATAATTGAAAAAAACATGGTAGTAGGTTCTGAACATCATTTGAAAGAGGCAAGTTAAAGGTCACATTTTGCTTTTAATCTTTTTAAAATTTAAATTTGAAACGTTCTAAGACTGCATGTGTTTATTAAAATATTATAGAAGGTGGCTTTCTGCTTCATTGGGAATGCACGTTAAACCTTTTTTTTACTGTGTGCTTATTGTAATTTTTTTATTGTGGAAAAATATCCATAACATAAAAGTTTAGTCATTTTAAGTGTGTAGCTCAATGGCATTAAGTATATTCACAGTATTGTGAAACCATCACCATTGTCTGTTTACAGGTCTTTTTCATCATCCCAAACAAAAACTGTATACCCATTAAACATAATTCCCATTCCTCCTTATCCCTAGCTCCTGGCAACCACAATTCTCCTTTCTCTTTCTGTGAATTTTCTGTGCACCTCATATAAGTGGGATCATACACTATTTGTCTTTTTGTGACTGTCCCATTTCACTTTGCGAAATATCCTCAAGGTTCATCCATGTTGTAGCATGTCAAAATTTCATTCTTTTTTAAGGCCAAATAATATTCCATTGCATATATATGCAACATTTTGTTTATCCACTCATCTTTTGATAGACACTTGTGTTGCTTCTACCTTTTGACTGTTGTGGATAATGGGGCTATGAGCATTGGTGTACCTGAGTCCCTGCTTTCAGTTCTTTTGGGTATAGACATAGTATAATTGCCGGATCACATGAAATTCTTTTATGCTTTTTGAGTAACCACCAAACTGTTTTCCACTCCATCTGCACCATTTTACATTTCCATCAGCAATGAATGCTCAAGCATTCTAATTTCTCAACTTTCTTAACAGCAGTTTTTGTTTGTTTGTTTGTTTGTTTTGGTAATAGCCCTCCTAATGAGTGGTGAAGTGGTATCTCATTGTGGTTTTATGTTTCCCTAATGACTAATGATATTGAGCGTCTTTTCATATATTGCTCATTTAAAATTTTTTAAAAATGTTTTTATTTATTTTTGAGAGTGAGAGAGAGGAAGACAGTGTGAACGGGAGAGGGTCAGAGAGAGACGGAGACACTGAGTCAGGCTTCAGGCTCAGAGCTGTCAGCACAGAGCCCAATACAGGGCTTGAACTCAAGGGCCATGAGATCATGACCTGAACCGAAGTTGGACGCTTAACTGACCGAGCCACCCAGGTGCCACTGTTGGTCATATTTTATTTCTCTTTTCTCTTTTAAAATTTTGTTTCCAGTGTAGGTAACAAAGTATTAATTATTTATTGGCCATTTTAATATCTTCTTTGGAGAAATATTTAAGTCCTTTGCCCATTTTTCAATTGAGTTGTCTTGGCACTCTTAATGAGAATCAGTTATAAATGTAATGTGTTTCTGGACTCTCAGTTCTATTTATTTGATTTATAGGTTTGTAGTAAGTTTTGAAATTGGAAAGTGTGTGTGACTTCCAGCTTGCTCTTTTGCAAGATTATTTTGTCTGTTCGGGATCCTTTATATTTCCATATGAATTTTAGAATCAGATTGTCAACTTCTGCAAAGAAGTCGGCTGGGGTATTGATAACTGTGTTGAATCTGTAGAGGAGTTTAGGGAGTATGTCCATCTTAATAGTTAAATCTTCCAATCCACAAATATGAGATGTCTTTCCATTTCTTTAGGTCTTCTTTCATTTCTTTCAATAACATTTTATAGTTTTCAGAGCATGTTTTCTTGTTTTTTGTTAAATTTATTTCTGAGTATTTTATTCCTAGTGACAATACTGCATGTGAGAAGAAAGTATATTCTATTATTGAGTGGAGTGTTTTATATGTATCTGTTAGGACTAGTTGGCTTATTGTATTGTGTTCAAGTTCATTGTATCAAATCCTGAGAGACTGTAATGTTTGTCCTTATTTATATTCTTTATCTCTTTAACACCAGATTATTTTAATGGTAGGAGACCTCAGTTGTTTGTGATAGGGAAAAGGCAGTTTAAGCAGAAAGTTGGAGGCCTCTGTTATTTAAGGAAATGCACTGGCCTACAGACCATCAGTAGTAAGTCCACAGATACAGAGGAACACTTGAGAAATGAGAGTAATCAAGGATCCTTTTCAAGCTGTTAATATTCCATTATTTTTTTTTTAAAACAGCTTTATAGCATAAAATTCACTTGAAATTTTTTTTTAACATTTATTCATCTTTGAGAGACAGAGAGAGACAGAGCGTGAATGGGGGAGGAGCAGAGAGAGAGGGAGACACAGAATCTGAAGCAGGCTCCAGGCTCTGAGCTGTCAGCACAGAGCCCAATGCGGGACCGAAGTCACTGACGAGATCATGACCTGAGCCAAAGTCGGAAGCTTAACCGACTGAGCCACCAAGGCGCCCCATAAAATTCACTTTTTAAGGGTACAATTGAACAGTTTTTAAATCAGTTTATAGAGTGTGCAGCCCTCATCACAGTTTAATTGTAGAACATTTCCATCACCCCAAAACGATCTCTTATGCTCACTTGGAGTCACCCTTCATTTTTTGTTTTATCCTTTATTCTTGTGTAATGGTAAATGCTCAGATACATTCAAATGCTTCTCTCATCTAATTATTATCATCAGAGTAGTATGGGCATTTTATAAAAGATAAAACTGAAATTTAGGGAGGTTACTGAACCTAAAATGTATGTCTAATATATAATCAGAAATAACAATCATTTATCTTTACGTATCTCATGTATTAAATTACCATGCCTCAACTGTTTATAGCTCAGTTGAAGTTTGGAACTTAGATTACTTTAAGGTATTTAAGAAATTAGTTAATAGGTAATTGCCTATGTTGGTTTTTGCTTACTAGACATTTTTGAGAATCTTTATTAGCAAGGATACCACTCTACATCTAGATTATCAAATAGTCCTTGCTTATAACTAAACGACAGTTATCACTTGACAATTTGAGGTACTGTGCATTGGGAGATAAAGGGTCCTGTTGAAAATTGATAACCTTTGCCTTTCCTGTGATGATTATAGAAAAATAAGGGAGGACTTCTTTTTGGCTCCAAAATATTCATCCAGTAAATAGTTATTACATACATGCCTGAGTTATTCTTCATACTCTTCTGATATTGTTATTCTTTTTTTTAATGTTTATTTATTTTCAGAAAGAGAGTGCAAGTGAGAGAGCACTCGCACGCACAAGCAGAGGAGGGCCAGAGAGCGAGGAGAGAGAGAATCCCAAGCAGGCTTCATACTGTCAGCACACAGCCTGACATGTAGGGCTTGATCTCACATACTGTGAGAACAGGACCTGAACTGAAATGAAGAGTCAGACATTTAACACACTGAGCCACCCAGGTACCCCTGAGATTGCTATTCTTAATCTGTCATTGCCCTTCTTTTTTCCCAAGAGGTCCTAAGAATCTTCAGAGAAATATGAATGTCTGAGAGGTGACCTCTTTCTAATTTGCATGGTTCCTCTCTAAATACAGTTTGACTTGACTGGGGCTGCTAGTGGTGGATGAGTCTTTTGTAACAAGTGAAGTGGGTGGCGGGGGCTGCCAGTCAAAGCCAACTGTTTCCTTCCTTAAATCCTCCAATCCTATGTTGTCCATAGTTGAACTCATTTTTGGTCTCTTTGGATACTGGATAAGTGAGAATTAAGATCTAGATAGCATAATATCTGTAGTATAGGAAGTTAAAATTATTTATTTAGCTTAATTATAGTTACCCCACAGAAATAAAGAATGGAAAACTCCAGAGAGGCTGAGCATTTCCAGATCAAGATGAAAGAAGGAAGCAGAAACAAGTCCAGAGAGTACTGACAAATTTCTGCAACTGCAGTGCAGTTTATGTATTGTGAAGAGATTGAAAAGAGTTTAGGCATAACCTGCCAGTACAGTTTGGTGGTGATCTTGGAGGAGGAGGCAGAAGACTTGAAGTGGTACTCAGTAGAGTGAGGATGCACACGTCAGTGTAAGATTTAATCCTAACCGGGGCACCTGGGTGGCTCATGCGGTTAAGTGTGACACTTCAGCTCAGGTCATGATCTCATGGTTTGTGAGTTCGATCCCTGCATTGGGCTCTGTGTGGACAGCTCAGAGCCTGGAGCCTGCTTCGGATTCTGTGTCTCCTCTCTCTGTTCCTCCCCGACTTGCACTCTGTCTCTCTCTCTCTCTCTCTCTCTCAAAAATAAATAAAGATTAAAAAAAAATTAAAAAAAAATGATTTAATCCTAACCTGGTATTCCTCAGTTAAGATATGTGACAAATTGAGAAAGCATTGTTATCACATAATTAAAAGACTGTCACTTTAATAGGAAAATGGACAAAAGACATGAATAGGCAGTTCACAAAAGAAGAAGTATAATGGCTAACACACAAAAAAGTACAACCTAGCTATCAGAGAAATTCGGTAGAATGCAGTTGACTGTAAGATGGCCAAGAACTGTCTATGTGTCGTTCTCCGTTTTATCCCTAGCTTCTAGCCCAGTGCCTAGCAATAATGGATAGGCTCATGTATTTTATGAATGAATGAAATAAACAAATGAAATTGGATTTTTTCCCTCTTAGATTGGTGACACAGTTTAAAAAGACTCATGCCCTAGGATTGAGAATGGCATGATTAAATGGCAGTCTCATTATTTTGTTGGTAGGCATTCCATTGATTCAGTCTTTTTTTTTTTTTTAATCTTTATTTATTTATTTATTTTTTAATTTTTTTTTTATTAAAAAAATTTTTTTTTAACATTTATTTATTTTTGAGACAGAGAGAGACAGAGCATGAACGGGGGAGGGGCAGAGAGAGAGGGAGACACAGAATCGGAAGCAGGCTCCAGGCTCTGAGCCATCAGCCCAGAGCCCGATGTGGGGCTCGAACCCATGGACTGCGAGATTGTGACCTGAGCTGAAGTCGGACACTTAACCGACTGAGCCACCCAGGCGCCCCTAATCTTTATTTATTTTTGAGAGGGAGACAGAATGTGAGCAGGAGCAGAGAGAGAGGGAGACACAGACTCCGAAGTAGGCTCCAGGCTCTGAGCTGTCAGCACAGAGCGCGATGCAGGGCTTGAACTCACAAACCGTGAGGTCATGACCTGAGCCGAAGTCAGACCCTTGACTGACTGAGTCACCCAGGCGCCCCTAATTTTTTTTTTAATTTTTAAAATATTTACTTATTATTGAGAAACAGACAGAGCATGAGCATGGGAGGAGCAGAGAGAGGGGGAGACACAGAATCCGAAGCAGGCTCCAGGCTCTGAGCTGTCAGCACAGAGCCTGACACAGGGCTCGAACTCACAAACTGCGAGATCATGACCTGAGTGGAAGTTGGACGCCTTACCCACTGAGCCACCCAGGTATCCCTTTTTTAAATTTTTTAATGTTTATTATTTATTTTTGAGAGCGAGAGAGCACACAAGCGGGGGAGGGGCAGAGAGGGAGAAACAGAATCTGAAGCAGGCTCTAGGCTCCGAGCTGTCAGCACAGAGCCTGATGCAGGGCTCAAACCCACAAACCTTGAGATCATGACCTGAGCCAAAGTTGGACACTTCACTGACTGAGCCACCCAGGCATCCTTGTTTGTTTGTTTGTTTGTTTGTTTTTGGTGTGTGTGTGTTTTAATGTTTTATTTTGTAGAGAGAGAGAGAGAGAGAAAGAGAGGGAATGAGTGGAGAGGGTAGAGAGAGGGGGACAGAGGATCTGAAGTGGGCTCTGCTCTGACAGCGGTGAGCCTGATTTGGGGCTCGAACTCATGGACCACAAGATCATGACCTGGGCTGAAGTTGGGTGCTCAACTGACTGGGCCACCCAGGTGTCCCCGATTCATTCATTTTGGAAAGCACTTTAGTGATATAAATTAAAAGCGATATAGCATGTACCCTCACAATAGTTTCACATACATACACATTCGCTGTAATGTCTGAAATACTAAATTCTGGATATAGGCCAACAATCTATCAGGGGCTTTCTGGTTAAACAAATACTATACAGTCAATAAAAGAATGAAAATTCATATGTATTGATGTGGAACTATGTTCATTGTTTAATAAATAAGAATCGTGTGTGTAATAATTTCTTCATGTGTATGATTGTATGTGGCTCCTCACAGTATTATTTCAGGAAAGTGAAATTGTTGATGACTTTTAATTTCTAATTTATATTAAGTTTTGAGCAAAGAGTATTTGAGCAAACAGTATTGCTTTTGTAATTGGAGAAACAAAACCATCTTATCTCTTTTGAAAAATGTGTAGGTGGAAGAATACTCTTTATTCATGTTTATATGAACAGCCAAAACATTTGCTGAGGACCAATAAAGAAGAGATAGCTAAATAGGAAGACATCCTATGTTTTATATATGAAAACTGTATATTCACATTTCAGTGTCCTGGTGTTTAGCTTGTGAGAATATTAGTTGTTACATTCTGATGTTAGTCGAGTTAGTTGAATCTAATTCTTATGGATATACTCAACACCTAACAATTCTAGTTTACCCTGAACAAAGAATGATCAGTCATACTATACATTGTGTCGCATCTATGTATTCTCACAAAGCAGCAATTATGGAAATTCCTCCACGTTCATTGGCAAAGACCTGCCTCATTTGTTTATTATTAAAAAACTGTGGTTTAACTATTTAGTTAACCATTTTTTCTCTTTTTGGTCATTTCGTTATTTTCAGTTGTTTTACCATTAACAGAAGTGCTTCACTAAACATCTTTGTAGCTTATGGCTGTACTGCTAATTCTGTGGGTTATATCCCCACAAGTAAGGTTGCTCGATTAAAGGGTTTATTTTTTCTGAGTTTGAAACATCACTTTACCATTTTAATGACTGTGTCATTTTAGAAAAATACTTGGCTCTTGTTAGTAAATAGAAGATTTTAAATAAAACATTCTTTTCTCATTGGATTGGATTTTTTAACTGTTAATATCTGATGTATCTTTGAGTTTATTTCTGGGTTTTGTTTTGCAGAGCATTTAGTTCATTTCTGTGTACTACAATGCTGTTTTGATAATGGTGATGACTTTATAGTAAGTTTTACTATCTACTGTGACAAATTCTTCTTGTTCTCTATCCAGTACTAAGTATATAATAGATGCTTCTTGTGTATTTATTAAGTTAATAAATAGATTTAATAAATAATAGATATTAATGTTTAATATTAATATCTTAATGTTTAATATTAATATCTTGTTTTAGGTTGGCACCCTTGTTACTTTAGGGGAACTGAAAGTTGGCATGTTCATAGTGTCCCCTGTTAGTCAAGAATGCTATTACACTTTCTCAAGTGTAATAAACAGTGACATAGAGGACGAGTTGAGGAAGATTTGGATGATCATTTTGAACTTGGAAATATGAAGCGGGGGGGGCACATGTTAGACATGAGAGAAATACTTTTTTTTTTATATTATATGAAATTTATTGTCAAATTAGTTTCCATACAACACCCAGTGCTCATCCCAAAAGATGCCCTCTTCAAAGCCCATCACCTCCCCTCCCCTCCGTCCCGCCCCCCATCAACCCTCAGTTTGTTTTCAGTTTTTAAGAGTCTCTTATGCTTTGGCTCTCTCTCCCACTCTAACCTCTTTTTTTTCTTTTTTTTCCCTTCCCCCTCCCCCATGGGTTTCTGTTAAGTTTCTCAGGATCCACATAAGAGTGAAAACATATGGTATCTGTCTTTGAGAGAAATACTTTAATCTTTAGAGAAGAGACAGTTTGATAGTAAATTCCAAGGGTGAAAATGCTGGAAAGTACCCATAGTGCTCTCCTGTATAAACTTTATCACTCTTTTCCTTCTATCTTTTATTTTAAAAAATTTCAGGGGTGCCTTGGTGGCTTAGTCTGTTAAGTGTCCAACCCTTACTTTCAAGTCAGGTAATGATCTCATGGTTTGTAAGATTGAGCCCCTCATCAGGCTCTGCACTGACAGCGTAGAGCTTGCTTGGGATTCTCTCTCTCTCAAAATAAATAAACATTAAAGGAAATTTCAAACCTATATAATAAAGTATAACATATGTCTGTATTCCCTTGATCTAGATGTACCAGTTGTCAATATTTTTACTGTAATTGCCGATCCTGCTCTACTGTTCAGTTTTTGTCTGTTTTTCCCTCCTGCCCTCCCTCCCTCCTTTCTTCCACCCTCCCTGTGTGCGTGTACGCTTGCATACACACATACACAAACTTTCTCTCACTCATTCACTCTCTACACGTACTAGATCTATATTTAGATGGGTGCTAAACCATTTTAGACTTGCAGACACGATGATGACATTTCACCCACATATGCTGTGTACGTCCTAAGAACCAAGGACATTCTCTTACATTACTAAATACAATATTCATAGTTCAAAAACTGAACATTGATAAGATTATCTGAAATACTGTTCATACTCAAATTTCCTAATAATGTCCTTCACAACCATTTTTCTCTCCCCAGAACTAGTGTCTGGGAAATGAAGAATCACATACAGCC
Source organism: Herpailurus yagouaroundi (assembly GCF_014898765.1). NCBI lineage: Eukaryota > Metazoa > Chordata > Mammalia > Carnivora > Felidae > Herpailurus > Herpailurus yagouaroundi. The sequence goes on along the minus strand of NW_024412423.1, from coordinate 20,082,068 downwards.
TTTAGTTGTTGTGTCTCCTTGAATATAGAAGAGTATAAAAGTAACCCCAGCCTCTTTTTGTGTTTCTTTTCATGATACTGACATCTTTGAAGAGTCCAGGCCAATTTTGCAGAATTGTTCTCAACTTAAGTTTTGTCTGCTTGTTCCTGATTTGATTCAGGTTAAATTTTTAGCAGAAAGAATACCTAGGTAGTGATATGTCTTTAGTGCCTCATTTAGTGCCACACATGATGTTATTTTATCCCATTATTGATAATGTTAACTCTGATTTACTTGATTAAGGATATTGTTTACTTCTCTATATTAAAAATTTTTTTTCCAATTAATGGTCTATGGGGTCATACTGAATATTCTATTCCCCCCAATTTTTTCCCCAGTGGTTTTAGCATCCACTGATGGTTGTTTTGTTTTTTTGAGAGAGAGCACACATGCGTGTGCAAGCGGGGGAGGAGCAGGAGTGGGAGAGAGAGAATCTTAAGCAGGGCTCAATCCCACAACTGTGAGATCATAACCTGAGCCAAAATCAAGAGTGAGATGCACAACCTACTGAGCCACCCAGGTGCGCACCTATTGGTGATTTTGGTCTCAATTATTACTTCAGTGTTCACAAAAAAAGTGATTTTCTAATTCTTTTATTTCTTCTATATTGATTAGTTGACATTGTTCTATAAAGAAGGCATTTACTCCCTGCTTTATTTCTCGTTCTTTTATTTTTTGCTATTATTACTGTAGACTGAGGGATTCTTTTGTTGTTGTTGTTCATTTGCTTATATTCCATTTTTGTCTTTATTTTGATGCTCATGTTTCTAAATCTGACTGATGGGAGCACCTTCTGGCTGCTTCTCATGCCCTTTTCATATGTCCCCATCTGTTTTTGTGCATTTTCTTGCTGTTAAAACAAGATATTTTAAGGTCTATTTGTACTTTATCTGCTGTAGCCTTGGAATGAGCTATTTCTCCAAGAAGTCTTGTTCCATTTTCTTAGGAAATGATATTAGAAATCAGAATTTGGGTACTGAAGGTGCTTCTTTTTTCTGGGATGTCAGTGCTCACAGACGCTTTCAGTGAACAGAGCTGGAGACACTCTCAATAGACAAGCAGGCAGGCAGGCAGGCAGATAGATATAGATACAGCTTTTTAAAATAAAAGCCTGTGTTCATTGTAGTGCTACTAGTTCCTAGTCCTCAAAGGTTCTTTTTCTTTTTATTCCTTTCTATATTTATAATCTCTCTTCTTTCATAGTAACATGCCTGGATCCCTAGAAGTCTTGGTATATTTACTCATTTGCTCAATCTTGAAACAATAAAATTGCTATACCATTATGCTATATCATAGAATGCTGTTTGAAATAAACATATCAACTTAACATAAGTACTTGATAGGTACTTAAGAACAGTTTACCTTAAGCAATTAAAAAATTTAGAGAACTCTCCTTTCTTCTTGCTATTATGCTTTTAAAAATTATTTTATCTGGTAGTCCCACAGATTTTCTTTTGATGTAGCAATTTGCTAATTTTAACAATCCTTTTTCATTCTGGTAGTTGCAAATCTCCTGAGGGATATGCTATATAATAGCTTGCCTGTGCAGCAGAGATATACTTCTAATTGACTTATATTTAAATTTCATGTTAATTTTAAGGGAGCTCAGATTACTGGAATTATTGTTTGTGGGAAACAATATCTTAGGCAGAGATATTGATGTTCAAAAACACAGGAACAAATGTGGATCCAATAAATTAGATGTGAAAGTAAGGCTGATCAGAAAAAAATTTGAGGGAATCTGGGTGGCTCAGTCACTTAAGCGTCTGACTCCTGGTTTTGGTTCAGGTCATGATCTTGCGGTTTGTGTGTTCGAGCCCTACGTTGGACTCTGTGCTGACATCATGGAGCCTGCTAGCAATATTCTCTTTCCCCCCCCCCCACTTTCTGCCCCTTCCCTGCTTGCTCTCTCTGTCTCTCTCAAAATAAATAAACTTTAAAAAAAAGTTAAAAAAAATTAGAGAATAAGAGCTATAACTGGGATATTAGTTCTTATAAGCAATCATTTAATTTTGTTCTGCTTCTTGGCAGTCTTATTAAAAGGGAATATTCAGTTGGATGACTTACATTGTTTAAGAAAACATTTTTGTATTGGATTATTGGAGGACTTTTATTGTGGGAATCATATCTATTTGTGTAATAAATGTACAAGTGTTTTTTGCATGATTATTTTAGCACTTTAATTAAATCATGGTTTAGGGAAGGCATTTCTTTTTTTAAAAAAATATTTCAGGAATTGAATTCAGGAAGTGTAAGGAAATTAGTATTTAACACATTCCCTAGACTCTTAGGATACAGATCACTTCATATGCTGTAGCACCATATGAAGAGGTGTAAAGGTTTATAGCGTTGTCTCTGAAACCTGATTGTTAGTGATATACACTTATTAATTGGTTCAAGTGTATTGTAGAATAATATTATGTTCTTTGGTTTCGCTCTCTGAATACTGAAGTGTAGATGTTTTCTGGTATTTATTAAAGAAAGAATCAAATACTTTTTGTGGTTCTGTATGGTACTAAGTACCAGGGAGACCAAAGAAAGCACATATTACTTCAGTACCTCAAAATAGCTTATATTCTTGTCTAAGTTTATTAGAATATTGTACACATAGAAACACCTTAATACACATATCGAGCATTTAGAATATTTTTTTGAACATTAATTTACTTTGATACTAAATTGTGCCAATCACAAAGTTTTATTTTTGCATGTTTACTTGCACTGTTCTGACCACTTATAAAAATCTTCAAGAATATATTGGTTTTGCTGTCCATTCTAATTTTACAATTATAATTTATTTCCCATCTTGATTTACTTCAATTTTCTGATTAGATTAGATTTATGAATTATAAGGCTAGAAAGGCTCTACACATACAATCTGGTTTTTCCCTTTGGTGTCTTCCAGGATTCCCCACTCCCTTTAAATAAAACCAGGATAGCTGATTTACTCTATCCCCAGGGAAGAATGTTGCAGAGTCTCTGGTAATACCTTGTCCTGGGGCTCAGCATCTTTTACGTTGTTAACCAAAAGTCCCTACTGCTATAAATAACGACATTTAGTTAACTAAGCAAGCAAATGGCAAGAAACAAGGGAGAGGCAAATATCTCTGAAAGAGAACCTAAGAAACAACAGATAATGTGTACCCATTTACAGAATTTTAATTCATCTTTTGTTTTGTTCCTAGTGAAAATACAAAATGCTGTAATGTTTATAGAAATGACCCCCTCATTTTCCCCTCCACTCCAAAAGACTGACTCTTTTTCAGTACAATTTCGACTACTATTACTAACCCAAGTTATTTTTAGATTCTATTGCTGAAAGCCTCAGTTTTGCCATTTATTGAGGTATTTTTTTTTTTAACATTTAATTATTTTTGAGAGACAGAAACAGAGCATGAGCAGGGGAGGGGCAGAGAGAGAGGGAGACATAGAATCTGAAGCAGGCTCCAGGCTCTGAGCTGTCAACACAGAGCCCGATGCGGGGTTCGAACTCACAAATTGTGAGATCATGACCTGAGTTGAAGTTGGACGCTTAACCAACTTAGCCACCCAGTGCCCCTGCCATTTATTGAGGTATTAATTGAAATATTAATGTATTTAGAGCAGAAATGTCGTTTTTTAGGGAATCTAGAGCAACAGCAAAGCGAGGTCAAACTGTCATAAGGATGGACACCAAGGAAGCTGTGTTTGAGACAAAAAGGAATCAAGATAAGGAGATGCAAAGTAGAGAAAAGCACTGGATACCTGGGAGAAGGGAGTGGTAGGTGGGAGTGGGTTGTGTGCCTCTAATGGCAAAGAATAGTTAGATTTCTGAAGAGGAAGCCATGAAAGGCTTATAGGAAATGCTAAGGATTTGGGTTTAAGTACTACCTTCCATAAGTTTTAGCTGACTTTTAGCTAGCTGAGTTCTTTAAAAATTGATGAGGTTAAATGTTTCAATGGGGTGGATCCTAATACTCTGGGCTAGTGTTTCCTGTCTCGATAGCTATGCAAGACACTTGGTATTAGTTGGTAAAACCATTACCAGTACCCAGCTTCAGCACTAATGCCTGTTATTACTTGGAACTTGAAAGGGAATCTCTGATTGAAGCTTTAAACTCACAAAGTGAGTACAGAACATTTAATTTTTCTTTTTGTAATACAAAGATTGTGTTTCTCTTCTTAGCAACATGAACCGTGAAGACCGAAATGTGCTGCGTATGAAAGAACGGGAAAGGCGGAATCAGGAAATTCAGCAGGGCGAAGACGCCTTCCCACCTAGCTCTCCTCTCTTTGCTGAGCCATACAAAGTTGTAAGTTGTCCTTTGAATGTTCCCCCCCGCCAGTAGTGTGACAGTTTTCCTTTGAAGAAAGTGTTTAAAATTGAATTTTTATAGTAGGAAAGAGTTACTAATATGTATACCATTTAACATTTTTTCCTTTCCTCTAAATCAGAATGTCCTTTTTGGGGATAAACTTGTCATTGGAGTATAACATGCAGAAAGGTACACAAAACAAGTGTTTTAGCTGAAAGAATTTTCACAACATGAACACTCTTATATAATCAGTATCTAGATCAAGAAACAGTATTGTTAGCATCCTAAAGTTGTCCTCAAACCCATACCTCCTTCCATCTCCCCTTTGCTATCTCATAGTCTTAAATGTGGTCTGGATTAACTCAAGCATTTATCTCTATATTCTTGGCTTTACCACTAATCCTGGGCAGACATTTCACCTTTCTGAATTAAATTAATATTTTGTAAATGGGTACGCGTCATCTGCTGTTTCCTAGGTTCTTTGGGTATAACATCAATCAAAGACACTTACTTCAGATATTCTTTGTGTCTGTCTTGTTTCTTGCCATTTGCTTACTTAGTTAACTAAGTATCAATGACTATTAGTATGTTTGAATAAATGTGTTTTCACTATCAGTCTGGTTCCTTTTTCTGTTACCATATACTAAGTTATCTTTCTTTTTTATGTGGTTAATTACCAGATTCCAATTTACGTTAAAAGCATGTTGTCAGAGACGTTCAATAAATTGAACCAATTGCTATTTTTATAGCTATCATCGTACTTGATTTGGGATTGCATAAAACAGTACATATCACTTCTGATTGACTCTAACATAGCTGTAGTGGCCATAAATGTCTCTAATACTTGATTTGCCTTTGGCTTTCATTTGATCTAGCCTTACATTTTTAAAGGCTTAGGCTATGTATGGTGGCTGTAATAGTATATATTGTCACAGTAATGACCATTGTGGGTTTGCAGTATGAGATTGAGAGTGTATTAAACTCTTTTTTCTGATGAAATATAAATATAACACATAGTTTGACTTTGTTCTTAAAACATTTGGTGTTTGTAGAAGCCATTTATGAGATCTGTAGAAGCCATTTTTTTAGTTTTTAAGGTTATACTGACATCATTTATGAGTGTGACACAAAACCTGGGGTTTGGAATTAGAGATTAAAGACATTTTGGAAAAAACAAGAGATTGGTCCAGAATCTTCAAATCATACTACCATTTATTTTATAATTACAATGTAATGAATTGGATTTGATTCCTGATCTCGATGCTGTCTATGTATTTATTTGCCTTTCTTGTTTAACAGGAGTCAGACTGATTTTCACATAATCTAAAGTTATTATCAATTCATGCCAATCTCAAAATAAATAGTAGTGGTTGATTTCTTCTTTAATGTAATCAGTAAGCTTACTCTCATTCTTGTGTATGAACGTGAATGAGTCCTAAAGCTTGTAGACATCTTGGACTTTATTATCTAAGAATGATTTTAGTATTAATTTTAAGTGTTTATGTATTTATTTTGAGAGAGAGAGAGAGAGAGAGAGAGCGCGTGCACCTGCAAGCCGAGTAGGGACAGAGAAAGAGGGGGAGAGAGATAATCTCAAGCAGGCTCCACACAGCACAGAGCCTGAGGTGGGGCTCGATCTCCTGAACTGTGAGATCATGACTTGAGCTGAAATCAAGAGTTGGATGCTCAACTGACTAAGCCACCCAGGTGTCCCTCCAAGAAGGATTTTCAAAACTTGAAGTGTGTACCATTGACTTCAAAACTTGTGTTTGTTGGTCAGAATTAATAGAATTAATATTTGAAACTTTATCAATGGCTTTTCCATTCTTAATTTTTTTGTTGACTTTTGTTAGTCACAGTAACAGAAGAAATTAAAATTTTTTAAAATGTCAGTTGGATATAACTCATTTCATTAAATTTTTGTTTCTCTTTCTAACTGTAACGTTGAACTCTTAAGTAATACAATGTTTTCCTAGATTGCTAAAATAATGAGTGTTGGCTCAGCAGCTGACGTAGAACTGAATGACATAAAGGCACATTACTTTTCAAAAGATGTTTACTACTATTCCAATATATTTATTGGTGAAATTTGGATTTTTTTCCCTTCTGGAATTTTTTCTACATATTTCTCAGTGTCCTTTATTTTTATTTATTTATTTATTTTTATTTATTTTTATTTATTTTTTTTCAGTATATGAAATTTATTGTCAAATTGGTTTCTGTACAACACCCAGTGCTCATCCCAAAAGGTGCCCACCTCAATACCCATCAGCCACCCTCCCCTCCCTCCCACCCCCCATCAACCCTCAGTTTGTTCTCAGTTTTTAAGAGTCTCTTATGCTTTGGCTTCCTCCCACTCTAACTTCTTTTTTTTTTTTTTTTCCCTTCCCCTCCCCCATGGGTTTCTGTTAAGTTTCTCAGGATCCACATAAGAGTGAAACCATATGGTATCTGTCTTTCTCTGTATGGCTTATTTCACTTAGCATCACACTCTCTACTTCCATCCATGTTGCTACAAAGGGCCATATTTCATTCTTTCTCGTTGCCATGTAGTTCTCCATTGTGTATATAAACCACAATTTCTTTATCTGTTCATCAGTTGATGGACATTTAGGCTCTTTCCATAATTTGGCTATTGTTGAGAGTGCTGCTATATCTCAATGTCCTTTAGAATATTTGTGTTTTAGCATGAATGTTTTTCACTTTCAGTGTTGTGGTTTTTTTTTTTTGTCACTATAAAAATTATATGTTTGGAGTTTGCTTTTGAGATGTTAACCTTAAGATATGACATGAGGTTTCTCTTTGAAAAATCCCTTTGCATTTGAAGTTTGGAAAGTTCGTTTAGAAGCATCTTTTATTTCTGGTTGTGCTAATTATGTAATGTTATTTTCCAATTTTTTTGTAGACTAGCAAAGAAGATAAGCTATCAAGTCGTATTCAGAGTATGCTTGGAAATTACGATGAAATGAAGGATTTCATAGGAGACAGATCTATACCAAAGCTTGTTGCAATTCCCAAGCCTACAGTACCACCAACAGCAGATGAAAAATCGAATCCTAATTTCTTCGAACAGAGACATGGGACCTCTCATCAGAGTAGCAAATGGACTCCAGTAGGACCTGCTCCCAGTACTTCTCAGTCTCAGAAACGGTCCTCCGGCTTGCAGAGTGGACACAGTAGCCAGCGGACCAGTGCAGGTGGCAGTGGTGGCACTAATAGTAGTGGCCAGAGGCACGACCGTGACTCATACAGCAGTAGTGGGAGCAGCAGTCGGAAAAAAAGCCAGCATGGATCGGAACACTCCAAATCACGCTCTTCCAGCCCTGGAAAACCCCAGGCTGTTTCTTCATTAAGCTCCAGTCATTCCAGATCTCATGGGAATGATCACCATAGCAAGGAACATCAGCGTTCCAAATCACCTCGGGACCCTGATGCAAACTGGGATTCTCCTTCCCGTGTACCTTTTTCAAGTGGGCAACATTCGAATCAGTCTTTCCCACCTTCATTGATGTCAAAGTCCAGTTCAATGTTACAGAAACCCACTGCCTATGTGCGGCCCATGGATGGACAGGAGTCCATGGAACCAAAGCTGTCCTCTGAGCACTACAGTAGCCAATCCCATGGCAACAGCATGACCGAACTGAAGCCCAGTAGCAAAGCACATCTTACCAAGCTGAAAATACCTTCGCAACCATTGGATGTAAGTCACACATTTAAAACTTCTATTTATTTTTTAAATGTTTATTTGAGAGAGGGAGCAAGTGAGGGAGAGAGAATCCCAAGCAGGGTCCATGCTGTTAGCCCAGAGCCCGTTGCAGGGCTTGATCCCATGAACCGTGAGATCATGACCTGAGCTGAAATCAAGAATCAGATACTGAACTGACTGAATCACCCAGGCGCCCCTAGAGCTTTCGCTGTTACGACTCTGTGAAGCAGTTTGTCTCTCTGTTGTTGTTGGGTTTTTTTTTAATGTTTATTTATTTTGAGAGAGAGAGAGTATGAGCGGGAGAGGAACAGAGAGAGGGAGGGAGAGAGAGAGAGAGAGAGAGAGAGAGAGAGAGAGAGAGAGAGAATGCCAAGCAGACGTTGCGCTGTTAGCACAGAGCCCAATGTGGGGTCAGTCTCAGGAACAATGAGATTGTGACCTGAGCCAAAATCAAGAATTAGACACTTAACTGACTGAACCACCCAAGCGCCCCTCTCTGTTTTAATGAGAAGGTGTATATAAGTTTAAAAAAAGGCTTGTCATTGACTCTAAAGTGGATCCACAGACCTGTTAACTTCCCCTCTCGGGCAGTAGAGAAAATGCCATACACTATTTTGAAATATTCAAATAACAGTTACAGAATAAAAGCACGATCTATGAGATCAATACCTTAGATTTCCTCCTTTTGATTGTATGAAATAATACATATTGTGTTAAAAAAATTAACTTGTTTTCTCATTGTGATACTCATGAATGAGATGTGGGCAGTGGTTCATTGTAGGGAATGTTAAGATTTTTGAGGATCCATCCAGTTGGTAATGTTGTGTGGTTTGGTTTCCATGATCTTTTCTCTGGTTAAACTTAAAGGTTTGAGGCAGCTGCTCTAAATTCATAGTGGTGGTTTGAAATTTACAGCATTATAACTGTATACCAAGCATCAGAGTAACCAAAGAAATTGAGCATTCATTGTGAAATAGAAGTTTTATCTTTTAATGTAAATTTTAAAATAAAATTTTCAAAAGTAGTGTCAGTAACTGAAAGTCATAGTTTATAGCTTAAAACGTGGTTGAAGGGATCAAGGATAGGTAAGGTGCCATTTTGAGAACATTGAAACATTTTTCCTATGGACTTGGGAAACTGTTGTTCATGGCATGTGCCATCTAATCACTCCTTGCAAGAGAACAGTGAAGTGGTTGTTCTTTCTTCAGATGACATGATCCTTGGAGGTGGATTTGAGTTCACACTCTAGCTCTCTAATTCCTGATTATGCTTTAGAATAAACAACTTTTCCATAATTTATGAAAAGCTATATAAAATGTCCATTCTGTCCCAGACAAGTATTCTTTCAGTAATATTGGTTTTATTTTGTTTGAAATGATACATTGCAGTATCTTGGAATATTTTGTATATAAATAAACTTTAAATTTTTGATAAGTTTCTCACCTGAAAAATAACATTTAAAAATTTATTTCTAATCTAAGAAAGATAGGACTTTTTAAAACTTCTGAAAAATACAAAGTTCTTTACATCCTGTACAGTTGATGATTAAAATTTTTTAGAGCTTGAAAAATTGACATTAAAGGAACTTTGTCCAAAGGTTCTAATTAGTGTGGTGATTTAGAGTAGTGGGATCAATAAATATGTCTTTAAATTTAATTCACTTTCTAGCAATATTGTCAAATCTGTACAAAAATGATACAAATCTAATAATAAATGACTCCAAATTTAATGTGTGTTTCTTTTCCTCTTAAGGCATCTGCTTCTGGTGATGTGAGCTGTGTGGATGAAATTCTTAAAGTAAGTTGTTGATTTTTTTTTTTTATAGTTTCAGTCTTTTTTATTTATGATGCTCTGCTCTCTTTTTCTCTCTTCTCCCCAATATTTCTCAAAGGATGTGAAGCAGGAAATTGCTTACATGCGTAACCTCATTATGTCCTTAAAAAGTAGTTGACTCTATTTTGCTTATTTTCATACTTAGTTTCTGAATCAATTGGTTTGTTTACTGTCTGCCCTCAAAGAACTGGTTTTGTTTGTTTTTCATTTTTAAGTAAAGCAAATTCCAGGTTTAATACTTTGCCTTGAAAAGAGGAAGAAAGCAAATATAATTGCACTTTCTAAGGCTGATCAGTTAATTTAAGTGCTAAAAAACTCAGTAATTACCAGTCAAAACATTTCATTGAAAATACTTGCTTTGTAATTCTTCTGTACATACTGGTCAAATCCTACAATGAAAGACCTCTGAATATTGCTCATTTTGAGTGTTGAGTGGAATATGTTTAAAAGTGACACGTGACCAAAATGTGTATTCCTCTTTTGGGAAAAGAAAAAGTTGTCTGTCGGAAAAAGAGAAAGTCCAGGAAATTAATGAGTGACAGTGACTGCTTTTGGCTCAATAGAGAAAAACTGTTAAGTTACATATTACTTGTACTTTTTGCATAAGCTCCTGAGTTTTTGTGTCTATACGTGCATTTCACTCTGGATACTTCTGAAAGACTACTTGCTTTGCTGCCTCCACTTTATTCCCTCCTTCCTTTCTTCAGCCCACTGCAGTCTTTGATATACTTCTATCATTCTGCTAAACCTGTTTGTCTAAGGTCATTATCTTCCCCTTCACTGGGGCTTTCATTTGAGTTCTCTGCTGTTTCTGCTGTTTTAAAGAATTTTTATTTTTTACTTCTGGAAACCTGATTCTTCCTTCCCTTGACTGTTACTATGCTTCACTGTTTTTATTTCCTTCCACCCTTGTCTCATTCTCTGCCTTTTGGAAACCTTTGTGTCTTCTCTTCTTTTATTTTTTAAATTAAAAATTAAAAAAATTTTTTATTTTAGAGAGAGAGTGGGAAAGGGGGTCTGGGGAGGAGGGAGGGAGGGAGGGAGGGAGAGAGGGAGAGAGAGAGAGAGAGAGAGAGAGAGAGAGAGAGAATGAATCCTTAGCATGGAGCCTGACATGGGGCTCGATTCCACAACCCTGGGATCATGACGTGAGCCAAAATCAAGACTTGGGTGCTCAACCAACTGAGTCACCCAGGTGCCCTTTTTATCTTTTAAATATGGGTCCTTTTTTCTAGCTTCTCCTTTTCTTTTTGCTCTGTCTTAATTTTCCTTTATTGTTAATGGCTTCAACTATTAGCAGTTCAGTCTTTATCTCCTGCCTAGCTTCCTTTGGGTTGTGGTTTATGTCTCTTCCTTGCCTCGTAGTTGTGTGTCCATTTGCATTTCTCCCTGTTTTTTTTTTTAGATTCATCATGTCTAAAGGCAGATTTATTAGACTTCCTTCTATTAGTGGTACTACCATTCTCATGTGCTTATAAGTGTAAAATCTTCATTTTCTCTCATTTTCTGTTTAATTACAAAACTACATGTACGCTTTGAATACTCCTTGGAAATACCATTCCTTTATTTCCATTTCTGCCACCTTGAGCTTCAAAAATTACAATATACAGTCCTTGCTTTGCCTTTCTGCCTTGAGTCTCCCTTCTCCTCTGTCATCTATATTGCTACCAGATTCTCTCTTTAATCCATTGTCTTCATAAGTTAATTTCCTTTTTAGAAGTTTTCAGTGAGTCTCTAAGCCCCATAGAAAGAATAGTGTCCAGCTTCAACATTCTAGACCTCCTATAGGCCGGTTCTAACCTCTTTCGCTATTGATTCACCACTTTTGCCAAATTGGTTTCACTAAGGCATGTACTTACTTGCTCTTACCTTTTTAAAGTAAACTTGGTGAAATATGTTTCTCCTTAGTCTTTAGTCATATATAGATTCTATTTTTTTCTTAGAATCCCAGTGAAATCCTTCTTTCCCCCATGTCAGACCATCAGATCACAAAAATAAGTCTTTCCTTTGAATCTCATATAGTGTGCATTTTTCAGTTGCCATGTATAGAAAAAGTTTAACAGCATTTATCTTTTCTCTTGCATCCTCAAAAATGCATGATATAATACCTGGAAGAATCTTAGATTTCTTATATTTAATTACTCTTTGATGTTACTGACCATTTATTATACATTTTGTATATACAGGGCTTGGCACCATGGCCTTGGGTTTAATAGGTGCTCTGACATTTAATGATGGAGTTACATAGATTTTCTGTTGAGAGTACTTTGGTATTTGAAGTGTAAAATGCACACTGAAAACCTAGAGTGCATGAGTTTCTGTTTCCTTTCCCTGTATGCAGTGTGTAAGGAACTTCTGGTCCTGACTGCCTTCATGTTTTCTTGATATTTGTAGTTCTCCTGTTTCTAGGAACTCCATCATGAACTTAAAGAAAAAACGTTTTAATCTAAAAATGATACATGTTTATTGTAAAATAAAAAAAGATTAATTCAAGGCTTACTAATTGAGCACCTGCCATTATCAAGCCCTTCGGATACAGTGGTGATAATAATGATAGTATTGCACCCTTTGAATTGATGTTCTAGAGTAGGATATTGGAAATAATCAACTATGTAATATTATTTGAGAACATGAAATGCCATTGAAAAATAAAGCGTTGTAAGAAGATAAAGAGCAATTACAGTGCAGGTGGCTGTTTTATGAGGTTCAGGTAGTATAGACTGTATCACATGCCCATGTCCCTTCCTCCTCCTGTCATTCTGTTGCCCACAGGTAGCCAGAGATTTTTTTTCACATATGAGCATTTACTAGCACATAGACTATGATTTGTATTTATCACTTAACAATATATTGTGGACATGATTTCCTATCAGTAGTTAAAATTACTCATTTTACTGTCTGCTTGGTGTTCCATTGTATGACTGTCTGGTAATTCTGTGCTGTTGGATATGTAGGTTGTTTCCATTTTTTAAGCATAGGCCCCTTGAACATGTTTTTTTACCTAACTATGTGGGTATAGCTACAGAGTAAATTCCTAAAAATTGTACCACTTTTAATTTATTGTATTTTCTCAGTCTATCTGATGGCTTACTTTGAGCTATATGCCAGAAATAAAACACTCCCTCCTTATTCTAAATCAGATTATCTCTCTTTCCCCTGCTCTTCTAACATATACATTGTGATCTTATCCAAATCTCCACTTGAATGTAGTTGGCATATGATTAAACAGAAGGCATTGAACGAAATCATACTTATGGCCTTGCTTGTCTGTCTTCCTTTTCATGTGCTTTTGATATCTCTCTTCTGATTTCCTCCACCTGACCAAAACTTCCTATCAGTTAATAGGTTCTGCAGCCAGACTTCCTAGGGTGCAACTGTGTGTCCATTACTTACTACGTGTGTGACTTTTAATGGACAATTTCTGTGCTTCAGTTTCATCCTACGCAGAGTCAGGGTAATAACAGTATCTACCTCCTAATATCATTGTGAGTACTAAATGAGGAACAGACAGGTAAAACAGCTCAGTAGGTGGCCCATTACAGGCACACAGTGTTACGTCCTTTTCTTATTATTACCCCCGTCACAGCTCTCACAGCCGGCTCTTCCTCAATAGCATTGTACTGTGTGCCTTGTGTTTGATCACAGGCTGATTTCTGTGACATTTCACAGGTTTCGGCATCCTAACTCCACGCTTCTTGAAGCCAGGGAGTGTATATTATTTATCTTACTGTTTCCTGCCCCCATAGTGCTTTGCACACAATTGTGCTTAATTAATACTTACCAATCAAATATGTATACTTTTGGAGGAGCTACCATGAAACCAGCATTTATAATATAAATCTGGTTTTTAGCTATGTAACTTTTATCCTTGAACTGGTTGAAAACAAACTGTAATAATTACATTTCAGGAGATGACGCATTCATGGCCTCCCCCTCTAACGGCTATTCATACACCATGCAAAACAGAACCTTCCAAATTTCCTTTTCCAACTAAGGTAAGTAAATAACATGTGTCTTTGATTCTGTTAGAAAACTCTCAATGGCTTCACTAAAATCATATGAATTCAAAATTGTCTTGCCATTCCCATTCTAGTGGGAGACAGTGAATAAATACATAAGTTCAGATAGTGATAATTGCTATGAAGAAAATAAAACAAGATAACGGAATCAAGAGCGACTTGGATTAAGAAGTTCTTGAAAAAGCTTTGGAGGCAATTGGGAAGAGAATTAAAAGGCATCAAAGTTTGTTGGAAACTGTTATGGTATTCTAAGCTGCAGGCGTTAAGGCTTCTCAGACTGTCTGAGGAACTCCTTTCCAAATTGGACATAGCAACTGTAAATATGTGCTATGGATGGAGGTTCCTCAGACAACAGTTCCAAGCTCATCTACAGTCAGCAGATATGCTTTTTTTTTTTTTTTACATTAATTTATATTTACACGAACAATAAAAGAATATATTTTCCTTGTGGAAGTTTGATCAGGACCCCTGATAATAGCTTTCCCCAATTTTGCCTCCTCCATCTTACCGGAGCTACTTTCATACATACCTTTGCAAGTCTTTTCATATGCATTTACATACATATATATGTGATCATTACATGTAAGCACTTTCTCATGTACTTTATTTCTGCACCAGTTTATTGTTCTATATTTTTAATAAGCAATAGGTCTGAAAGACCTTTCCATGTTATTATGTATCTTTATTGTATACTGATAATATATTACATATAGAGGTATTTTACTTCTTTTATTTGTATCCATGGTATAAATGTATCTTAGTTGAATTATTTTACTTTGGTATCTAAGTTGTTGCCAAGTTTTCATTTCTATAAACATTGCTTTAGTGGGTATCTTTTTCATGCCTTCTTGTGTGCATGAGGTTTTTTTTGGGTGAAAAGTAAGAAGTAGAATTATTGATTATATATTTAATATATACTCTTAAATTCCCTCCATATCAGTTGTACCAGTCAGTACTCTCACTTGTATTCCCTATTATTCCTCACATGCACATCACCATTTGTTATTTTAAGCATCAGTCTTTTGAGTGCAAGATGGTATTCCGTTTCCAAGATTACTCATGGGGTCCATCTCTTTACACATTTGTCATCCATGTGATTTCTGTGTGGATGAATTTACCTGTTTCCTCTGCTCTTTGGCTTTCATCCTTCACTTAAAATATTTTAGGAGGATTTCTTTTTGTGTGTATTGTTTTGTGAATTCTGGATTTAATAATTTCTTCTATATGCTGTAAATGTATCTCCCAGTTAGAGTCTTTTTAAGTATTGTGGTCCGGAAGATGTTAATTTTGATGAATATGTAGAATTTTCTCTTTCACGAAGCTTTTATTTTTTAATGTCTTATTAAAGAAGCTTTCTCCTTTCCCGGGATCATAAGCACACCCTCATTTTTTATTTTAACGTAATTGCAGTTTTGAATAATTAGAACATTTCCATCACTGCCAAGTCCCCTCATGTTTCTTTGCAATCTGCTTCACCCCCACTACTGGCCCTCACAATTACTGATATGTTTCATGTCGCTACAGATAAGTTTTGCTTTTTCTAGAATTTCACATAAATGGAAGCCATGCAGTGTGTATTTCTTTTGCATATATGTTTGCCTTCTTTTGTTCAGCATGTATTTTTGGAATTTGTCCATGTTCATGAACATATCAGTAATTTGTTCTTTTTTATCCCTGAGTTTCTTTTTATTTGTGTTGTATGAAAATACCAGAATTTGTGTATCCATTTACCTGTTGATGAACATTTGAGTCTTTTCCAGATTTGTGCTATTAAGAATAGAGTATCTATAAATAGTGACTTACAAGTCTTTGTGTGGACTTAAGTTTTCTCTTTTCTAGGGTAAATACTGGGATATATGGTAAAAAGTCAAATTGCTGAGTCATATGCTGAGTTCATATTAAGTTGATACTAACCTAATATTTTCCAAGGTGATTGTATCACGCTTTTACTTCACCCCACTCGCATCCCTCAGTAGTATATGATAGTTTGATTTGTTCTGCATCCTTGTGTGCATTTGGTATTGTCTATTGAGTTTTAGCCATTTTACTGGGCACGCAGAGGTATCTCCTACTAGTTTTAGTTTGTAATTTCCCTGATGACTAATGATGTTGAACCTCTTTTTATGAGCTTATTGACTATTCTTTTGGAAGTGCCAGTTCAAATCTTTTGCCGTGGGGGTGGGTGTGTGTGGGGGGGGGGGTGGCCCAGCTAGGTAGGGAGTGTTATTTGTAGTTTTCTTTAATGTCTGTATTTGATTTTGGTATCTGGGAGTGCTGGCTCTTTAAAAGGAACAGGGAAAAGTTCTCTTCATCTTTATATTCTGAACTGGTTTGTGGAATTTAGTATTAATTCTTCCTTGAATGTTTTAATACACTTCAACAGCGATGCCATCTGGGCCCATAGTGCTCTTTATTGGAAGGTATTAAATTATAATTTCAAAATTTTTATTAGATGTAAGAGCTATTCAGATGTTCTGTTCCTTGTGTCAATTTTATAATTTCCGTTTCCTCTAAGTACTCAAATTTGTTGACATAGAGTTATTTGTAAATAATATAAATATTCTTTTAATGCCTCTAGGATATCTAGTGGTCATTTTTTCCCTTTATTGGTGATTTGCATTTTCTCTCTTTTTTTCATTTTCCTTGATTAGCTAGGTTTATGAGTTTTACTGATCATTTCCAAGAACCATAGTTTACTTTTTTCAGTTTTCTATTTCTTTGCTTATTCCTTGTCTTCATTCTACTTATTGTGAGTTTCATTTACTTTTAACTTCTTTTTTTATTTTATTTTCTTTTTCAATTTAAATTACAGTTAGGTAACATACAGTACAATACTGGTTCCAAGAGTACTTTTCTTTTAACTTTTTCAAATGAAGGCTTAGATAGTAGATTGTAAAACCTTTCTTGTTTTCTCTAAAACTACAGTTTACCTCTGAGCCCTACTTTAGGTGTATCTCACAAATTGTGTTATATTGTTTGTATTATCATTCATTGCATAATATTTCTTTATTCCTGTGTGACTTCTTCCTTGATCCATGGGTTATTTAGAAGCATGTGGTTTTATTTTCAAATATTTGAGGATTTTTCCACATACCCTTTGTTACTAATTTTCTAATTTATTTATGTTCTTGTTAGAGAATATATGCTATATAATACCAATTTTTAAAAATTTATTAAATGTTTTATGGCCATTATATGACCTTTCTTGGTGACCATTATGTATACTATATAGAATATGTTCTGTATATATCAGATCAAGTTAGTTGAGAGTGATTAGTCGTCTACATTTTTACTCACTTTCTATTCTATCAAGTAATGAAAGGAGAGTGTTGACATCTGCACCTGTATTTATGGATTTTTCTGTTTCCTCTTTGAGTTTGGTCCATTTTGGGTTCATGTGTTTTGAAGCTTTTTTATTAGGTATGTACACATTTAGGATTGCTATATCTTTCTGATAATTTGATCCCCACCTTTTTTTTTCCCATCATGAGATGTTGGTTTTTATATCTGGTATTAATACTTGTTCTGAAGTCTACTTTGTCTGAGATTCATATAGCCATTCATGCTTTCTTTTAATTTACTATTGACAAGGTTTAACGTTTTCTATTCTTTTATTTTTAATCTATTGGTGGCTTCATATTTAAATGACTTTCTTAAATGTTTATTTTGAGAGAGAGTGCGTGCACACACAAGTGTGTATGTGCAGGGGAGGGGCAGAGAGAGAGAGAGAAAGAGGGAGAAAGAATCCCAGGCAGGCTCTGTGCTGATAGCAGTGTAAGGCTCCATCTCCTGAATCGTGAGATTATGACCTGAGCTGAAATCAAGAGTCGGATGCTTGACTGACTGAGCTACCCAGGTGCCCCTGAAGTGAGTTTCTTATAGTCAGCATATAATTTTGGGTCTTGGTTTTTTAGTTTGCCGGTCTCTAGCATTTAATCTTGGAGTGTTTAAACCATTTCCTTTTAATCTAGTAATTGATATTGATATTGTAGGGGTTTTTGTTTTTTGTTTTTATGGTAGGGTTTAAATGTACCTGACAATGTTAAATGTACTATTTGCTATTTGTTTTCCATTTGTCCCAACAATTCTTTCTTTGTTCTTTTTTTGAGGTTCTTTTGGATTGAATAATTATTTTTAATATTCTATCTTGAATTATTTAATAGGTATACTTTTTTTTTAATTGTAAAATTAAAGCTTGAGTTTATCAAAAGACTTTGAACTTAATTTCATAGTTCTGGCTTATGAATGCAAGTCCATTCATAATTTTTTTTTTGGTGACAGTTTTATTAAGGTACATAACGTACATACCATACAGTTAATTCATTTAAAACATACAGTTAACTGGTTTTTAGTATATTCATAGTTATGTAACTATAACCACAATTATTTTAGAACATTTTCATCACCACCAAAAGAAACCCTATACTACTTAGCAGTTACCCTTCTGTATCCTCCAGTCTCATACCCTAACCCCAAAGCAGTCACTACTCTACATTATTTCTCTATTCATTTGCCTCTTCTAGACATTTCATATAAATTGAAGTATACAATATGTGGTCTTTTATGACCAGATATTTTTACATCTGGCATGATTTGTTTATGTTATATATCATTATTTTGTTCCATTTTATGGCTAAATGTATATTTCATTTTATGGATATATCACATTTTGTTTATCTTTTTATCAGTTGTTTGGCATTTGGGTTGTTTTCATTTTTTGGCTATTATGAAAATTGCTGCTATAAACGTGAGTGTAGAAATGCTTGTGTAGACATATGTTTTCAGTTGTTTTCACTTGGTTTTATATACCTAGGAGTAGAATTGCTGGGTTATATTGTAACCATGTTTAATCTTGTGAGGAACTACCTCATGTTTTTCCAAAGTGGTTGCTACATTTTATATTTCCACCAGCAGTGTATGAGCCTTACAGTTTCTTCAAATCCTGGCCAAGTTGTTATTACCCTTCTAGCTATTTTAAGTGGGTGTGAAGTGGTTTGTCCTTGTGGTTTTGATATTAATTTCCCTGATGGCTAGTGATGTTGAGAATCTTTTTATGGGCTTCTAGGGCCTTTGTGTATCTTATCTGGAGAGATATCTGTTAGATATTTTGCTGATTTTTTTTTTTAATTTTTTTTTCAACGTTTATTTATTTTTGGGACAGAGAGAGACAGAGCATGAACAGGGGAGGGGCAGAGAGAGAGGGAGACACAGAATCGGAAACAGGCTCCAGGCTCTGAGCCATCAGCCCAGAGCCTGACGCGGGGCTCGAACTCCCGGACCGCGAGATCATGACCTGGCTGAAGTCGGACGCTTAACCGACTGCGCCACCCAGGCGCCCCTATTTTGCTGATTTTTAATGTTTATTTATTTTTGAGAGAAAGATAGAGTGCAAGTGGGGGAGGTGCAGAGAGAGACAGAGACATAGAATCTGAAGCAGGCTTCAGGCTCTGAGCTGTCAGCACAGAGCACAATGCAGGGCTCGAACTCTTGAACTGTGAGATCATGACCTGAGTGAAGTTGGACTCTTAACCGACTGAGCCACCCAGGTGTCCCATATTTTGCTGATTTTTAAATTGGGTTGTCTTTTTATTATTCATCCCAGTTTTTTCTATATCTTAGAGTGTAGTCCCTTGTCAGATGTATGATTTGCAAAAATGTTCTCCCATTCTGTGGGTTGTCTTTTTTGCTATCTTGATGGTGTTTTTTAAAGCCCAAAAATCTTTTAGTTTTGATGAAGTCCAGTTTATCTTTTGTTGTTTTTGTTTGTGTTTTTGATGTCATATCTAAGAAACCAGTGCACAGTTCAAAGTAATGAAGATTGACGTCTATATTTTCTTATATGAATTTATAGTTTTACCTCTTATATTTAGGTTTTTGATCATTTCGAGTTAATTTTTATATTTGGTGTGAGATAAGTGTCCAACTTCATTATTTTGCATGTGTGTATCCAGTTGTCCCTGCACCATTTGTTGAGAAGACTGTTCTTTGCCCATTGAATCACGTTGGCACCCTATGGAAAATAAATTGACCATAAATGTGAGGGATTTTTGTGTACTCTTGCGTTCTTTTTCACTGATCTGTCTGTTCTTATGGCAGTGTCACACTGTCTTGATTACTATAGTTGTGTAGTAAATTTTGAAATCAGGGAAGTGTGAGTTCTCTAGACCTGTGTATATGTGTGTGTGTGTGGTTGCTCAAGGGCTTACAACATCATACACAATTATTTTAAAACAGTATGTCATTTCACATACGGGTTAGTTGCCTTGCAACAGTTTAACTTCATTTCCCTCTTTTTTATTCTTTCTGCTTTTATAATACATGTTGCTTAGCTATATGTTATAAACTTCACAATACATTATTATTTCTTACATTTTAAACAGCTGAGTATGTTAAATGACTTTTTTAAGGATTAACGATATCAATATACAGCACATATTTTAAATTTAAATTTGATATTTTGACTTACATGTAAACCTGTGAAACCATCATCATAGTACAGTTAATAAATCAGTTACCCTCAAATGTTTCTCTTTAAATTTTTTTAATTTTAATTTTAGTTTATTTATTTGTTTAAAAAATGTTTATATTTATTTTTGAAAGAGGGAGTACACAAGCAGGGGAGGGACAGAGTGAGAGAGGGAGACACAGAATCCGAAGCTGGCTCCAGGCTCCAAGCTTTCAACACAAGAGTCTGACGTGGGGCTTGAACCCATGAGCCATGAGATCACGACCTGAGACAAAGTGGGTTGCTCAACTGACTGCGCCACCCACTCACCCCTAAATTTTTTTTTAATTCCAGTATAATTAACATAGGATTATATTAGTTTCAGACGTACCATATAGTAATTCAACAATTCTTTACATTACTCAGTGCTCATTATAAGTCTACTCTTAATCCCTTTCACCTATTTCACCCATCCTCCTACCCATCCCACCTCTAGTAAGTATCTGTTCTCCATATTTAAGAGTCTGGGTTTTTTTTTGTCTGTCCCTTCTTTGTTCATTTGTTTTCTTAAATTACAAATATGAGTGAAATCATATAGTATTTTATCTTTCTCTGACTGACTTTATTACCATTATACTCTCTAGATCCAGCCATGTTGTTCACATGGCAAGATTTCATTCTTTTTTATGGCTGTGTAATACTCCATTGTATGTATATACCATCTGTTCTTTATCCATTCATCTATTGATGGATACTTGGGCCACTTCCATGATTTGGCTGTTGGAAGTAATGCTGCAGTATACATAGGGGTGTGTGTGTCTTTTTGAATTAATGTTTTTGTACTCTTTGGGTAAATACCCAGTAGTGTGATTACTGAATCGTAGGGTAGTTCTTTTTTTAATTTTTTGAGGAACCTTCATATTCTTCCCACAGTCGCTGCACCAGTTTGCATTCCCACCAACAGTACACAAGAGTTCCCTTTTCTCCATATCCTCACCATGTGTTTCTTGTTTTTTTCACTACCACCCCTGGGACTGGCTCCTGTCTACCCCACACACATGGCGGCAGCTCAGTCTGGAGAAAGTCTTTTGAAACCTCTGATTTTTAGCTCCTAAAGCTGTTTGCAAAGTAAAACTGGTGCTCTCTGTATTTCTCTTTCCCCAGTCCCTAGTCTGGAGAGGTTTTTCTCTTGTCCTAACAGTACTGCAATCCACAGCTTCTCTTTCTCTCCCTTTTTCTCTCCACTCAGGGGGATCCCTCCCCTCCATGCCCACGTTGTTTTATCTCCCCCATTTCGCATATACGCACATCTGTCCCGCCAAGCTGTCTCCATCTACCTGTGGAGATTTTTCTGTCACTCCACAGACTGATTTCGTGGGTGTTCCAAGTGTTCTGACCTCAGTACTGCTGTGTTTGAGGGATGAGGGCAATCCTGGTCCCCCTCATTCTCTGCCATCTTAACTCTTGTGTTTTGGATTTTAGCCATTCTGACAGGTGCGAGATGATATCTCATTGTGGTTTTGGTTTGCATTTTACTGATGATGAATGATGTTGAGCATCTTTTCATGTGTCTGTGGGCTATCTGTATGTCTTCTTTGAAGAAATGTATGTTCCTGTCTTTTGTCCATTTTTTAATTGGATTATTTGCTTTTTGGTGTTGAGTTGTATAAGTTTTTTATATATTTTGGATACTAACCCCTTATTAGATATGTCATTTGCAGATATCTTCTCCCATTCAGTAGATTGTCTTTTTGTTTTGTTGATTGCTTCCTCTGCTTTGCAGTTTTTTATTTTGATATAGTCCTAGTAGTTTATTTTTACTTTTGTTGCCCTTGCCTTAGGAGACATATCTAGAAAAATGTTGTGACTGACGGAGTCAGGGATATTACTGCCTGTGTTCTCTTCTTGGGTTTTTATGGTTTCAGGTCTCACATTTAGGGCTTTAATCCATTTTGAGTTTATTTAAAATACACAAAATTGGTGTGAAAGTGGTCCAATTTCATTCTTTTGCATGTAGCTGTCCAGTTTTGCCAGCACCATTTGTTGATGAGACTTTTTTCCCGTTGCATATTCTTGGATCCTTCATTGTAGATTAATTAACCATATAATCATGGGTTTATTTCTGGGTTCTTTATTCTGTTCCATTGACCTATGTGCCTTTTTTTGTGCCAGTGCCACACTGTCTTGATTACTATAGCTTTGTAGTGTATCTTGAAACCTGGGGTTGTGATACCTCTAGTTTTGTTCTTTTTCAAGATTGTTGTGGCTGTTTGGGGTCTTTTGTAGTTCCATACAAATTTTAGGATTATTTGTTTTAGTTCTGTGGAAAATGCTATCAGTATTTTGATAGGGATTGCATTCAATTTGTAGATTGCTTTGGATAGTATGGATATTTTAACAGTATTTGTTCTCTGAATCCGTGATCATGGAATATCTTACCATTTGTTGGTGTTGTCTTTCCTCAGTGTTTTGTAGTTTTCAGAGTACATGTCTTTCATCTCCTTGGTTAAATTTATTCCTAGGTATTTTATTATTTTTGGTGCAACCGTAAATGGAATTGTTTTAATTTCTCTTTCTGCGACTTCATTATTAATGTATAGAAATGCAACAGATTTCTGTGTATTGATTTTGTATCCTGTGATCTTACTGAATTCATTTATCAGATCTAGTAGTTTTTTTGGTCGAGTCTTAGGGTTTTCTGTATATCATGTCATCCTGCAAATGATGAAAGTTTTAATTCTTCCTTACCAAGTTGGATATGTTTTATTTCTTTTTCTTGTCTGATTGCTGTGGCTAGGACTTCTAGTACTCTGTTGAATGAAATTGGTGAGGGGGGCATCTCTGTCTTGTTCCTGATCTTAGGGGAAAAACTTTGTTTTTTTAAAAAAAAATTTTTTTTTAACGTTTATGTATTTTTGAGACAGAGAGAGACAGAGCATGAACGGGGAAGGGGCAGAGAGAGGGGGAGATACAGAATCGGAAGCAGGCTCCAGGCTCTGAGCCATAAGCCCAGAGCCCAACGCGGGGCTTGAACTCACGGACCGCGAGATCGTGACCTGAGCTGAAGTCGGACGCTCAACCGACTGAGCCACCCAGGCGCCCCAAAACTTTGTTTTTAAAAGTTACCATTGAGTATGGTAGCCAATTTGACAATAAATTTTATATTAAAAAAAAATAATAAAGGACCACAACACAGGTTAAAAAAAAAAAAAA
Source organism: Herpailurus yagouaroundi (assembly GCF_014898765.1). NCBI lineage: Eukaryota > Metazoa > Chordata > Mammalia > Carnivora > Felidae > Herpailurus > Herpailurus yagouaroundi. Next base: position 20,058,518 of record NW_024412423.1, on the reverse strand, counting down.
CAAAAACAAAACTTACCATTGAGGGTGATGTTAGCTGTGGGTTTTTCCTATATGGCCATTATGTTGAGGTATGCCCCCCCTTAAACCTGCTTTGTAGAAGATATTTTAACTGTGCTTTTTATTTCTTTTTTTAAATGTTTATTTCTTTATCTTGAGAGAGAGAGTGACCACAAGTGAGTGAGGGGCAGAGAGAGAGAGAAGGGATTGAATCCCAAGCAGGCTTCCCTCTGTCAGTGCAGAGTCCAACATGGGGCTTGATCTCATGAACCGTGAGATCATGACTTGAGCCAAAATCAAGAGTTGGACACTTAACTGATTGAGCCACCCAGGCACCCCTGCAGAAGATTTTTACCATGAATGGATGTTGTACTTTGTCAAATGCTTTTTCTGAATCTGTTGAAATGATCATATGGTTTTTATCCTTTGTTTTGTTGGTGCACCCCAAAGGTTTACTTATGATCCTTTACAATGTTCTCTTCCTTGTACTCTCTCTACCCTTCCCATCCCTAATCAAACACTAATCTGATTTCTATCGCTATACATTAGTTTGCATTTTTGAGAATTGTACATAAATAGAATAATAATATATGTACTCTTTTTGGCTCTGGTTTCTTTCAGCACAGTTATTTTGAGATTCATCCATAGTATTGTATGTGAAAATCATTATTTTTAATGCTAAGTCGTGTTCACGTTTTATAATTTTACCAGTTTGTTTACCCATTCATCTACTGATGGACATTTGGGCTATTTATGGTTTTTAGTTAAAAATAAAGCTGCTGTAAAAATTTGTGTACAAATCTTTATATGGGCACATGCTTTTATTTCTCATCAGTAAATACCTTTGAATAGATGGTTAATATACATTTAACTTTTAAGAATAGCTCATAATGTTTTCCAAAATGATTGAACCATATTGTATTCCTACTAGCAATATATGAGAGTTTCATTTGCTCCCCATATTTAACCAATGCTTGTTATGGCCAGTCTTTTTAAATTTTAGGCCTTGTAGTAATTGTGTAGGAGTGCCGCCTCATTGTGGTTTTAATTTTTATTTCTCTAGTGACAAATGATGTTGAGCATCTTTTCATGTACTTATTTGTCATTTGTATATTATCTTCCTTGGTGCACTTTAAAAAACTTTTGCCCATCTTTTATTGGATGTTGTCCTCTTCTTAGTGAGTTTGAGAGTATTTTCTGTTTTCTGGCTTCAAGTCCATTATCGGATAAGAGATTTGTACATCCCTCCAACCCCAGTAAGTAGCTTCCTTTTTCATTCTCTTAACTATATCTTTTGAAGAGGAGAAGTTGCTAGTATTGATGAGTTCCAATTCATGAGTTTCTTAGTTTACAGATCATGTTTTTTGGTGTCTAAGAAATTTTCCCTAACCCACATTCTCCTATGTATTTTTTTAAACTTCTTATAGTTTTGGGCTTTACATTTAGGTCTGTGATTCATTTTAAAGTAATTTTTGTATATGGTACAGGTATGGATGAAAGTTTATTTTTTGTGTATAGCTGTCCATTTTCATCATCAGTGTTTAAAAAACTTGTTTCTCTGCATGGAATTGCCTTAACACTTGCACTTGACTATATATGTGGTGCATTTCTGACTGTATTCTATTTCATTAATCTCTTTGACTATCATGATATCAGTACCAACCTGTCTTGATTATCTGACGTGAATAATATGAAGCAATAGTGATGTAAATCCTCCAATCATATTACCATTTTTCAAAATTATTTTGATTTTTCAAGGTCCTTTGCATTTTAGTATGAATTTTACAACTAACCTGTTATTTTCAGCATAAAAGCCTTTAGGGTTTTGATAGAGATTGCATTGGGTTTATGAATCAGTTGGGGAGAATTGCCATCTTAACAGTATTGAGTCTTCTGGCCCATAGCACTTATCTTCTTCTCTATTTACCTAGGTATAATTTAATTTGTCGTTATTTTATAGTTTTCAATATCTAGGTGTTCCACACTTTCTATCAGAGTTACCTCTAAGCATTTCATTTTTTAATGCTATTATAAATGGTATTTTGTTTAAAAATGTTCAATATATGTGGGGCCCCTGGGTGACTCAGTTGGCTAAGTATCCGACTCTTGGTTTTTGCTCAGGTCATGATCTCACAGTTTGTGGATTCGATCCTTGTGTCAGGCTCTGCGTTGACAGCAAGGAGCCTGCTTGTGGTTCTCTCTCTCCCCTTCTCTCTTTGCCCCTCCCCCACTCATCTGTCTCTCTCAAAATAAATAAACTTAAAAAAAATTTTTTTTTTAAGTTTATATACTTGTCTTTTTTTTTTTTTTTCAACGTTTATTTATTTTTGGGACAGAGAGAGACAGAGCATGAACGGGGAGGGGCAGAGAGAGGGGGAGACACAGAATCGGAAACAGGCTCCAGGCTCTGAGCCATCAGCCTAGAGCCCAACGCGGGGCTTGAACTCACAGACCGCGAGATCGTGACCTGGCTGAAGTCGGACTCTTTTTTTTTTTTTAATTTTTTTTTTCAACGTTTTTTTTTATTTATTTTTGGGACAGAGAGAGACAGAGCATGAACGGGGGAGGGGCAGAGAGAGAGGGAGACACAGAATCGGAAGCAGGCTCCAGGCTCCAAGCCATCAGCCCAGAGCCCGACGCGAGGCTCGAACTCACGGACCGCGAGATCGTGACCTGGCTGAAGTCGGACGCTTAACCGACTGCGCCACCCAGGCGCCCCTTATTTGTCTTTTTTAATGTTTATTTTTGAGAGAGAGAGACAGAGCGTGAGCGGGGGAGGGGCAGAGAGAGACGAAGACAAAAAGTCTGAAGCAGGCTCTCGGCTCTAAGCTTTCAGCACAGAGTCCAAAGTGGGACTTGAACTCACAGACTGTGAGATCATGACCTGAGCTGAAGTCGAATACTTAACTGACTGAGCCACCCAAGCACCCCAAAATAAATACACTTAAAACAAAAACTTGGAAATTTTTTTTCAGTATCTGCTTTTCCTGGCTAGTTTATAAAGATACATTTCATTTATTATTTTATTTTTTATATTGAAACCTTGATGAATGTATTTAGTTCTAGTAGCATTTTTGTAGCTACCATAGAATTTTTATTTAGACAATCATGCCATGTGTGAATAAAGGGTGTTGTTACAACTTTAGTTTCAAACCAGATGCCTCATTTCTTATTCTTGCTTTATTGCGCTGGCTAGAACCTTTAATAAAGTGTTGACTGGAAGTGGTTAGAGTAAACTTTCTTGACTTGTTTTTCATTTTAGAGGGGAAAGTATTCAGTCTTTCATCATTAAGTATGATTTTAGCTGTGGAATTTTCACAGATGTCATTTATTAAATTGAGGAGGTTCCCTTCTATTCACATTTGCCTGAGTGTTCTTATCAGTAGTGAATTTTGGATTTTGTTGAATGCTTTCTTTGAATCTATTGATGTAATCCTATGATTTTCCTTTTTGGTTTGTGATATGGTAAATTACATTGATTAATTTTAAAAATTTAAACCAGTATTGCCTTCCTGGTAGAAACTTCACTTTGTTATTATATATTACCTGTTTTATATGTCGATTTGATTTTCAAAAAATTTTAAAAAGAATTTTTACAAAAAAATTTACATCTATGTTTTTGGTCTGTCATTTTATTTTCTTATTATGTCTTTGCTGGGTTTTGGTATCAGAGTAATGCCAGCCTTATAGAATGAGATGGGACATAACTCCCTCCTCTATTTTCTGGAATAGTTTGTATAGAATTGGTATTATTTCTTCCTTACATGTTTGTTAGAATTCACCAGTGAAACCCTTTGAGTTTTGAGTTTTGTTTATAGTATAGTGTTTAACTCAATATTATATTTACTAATAGATCTAGGGCTATTCGTATTATCTGTTTCTCTTGAATGTGTTTTGGTAGTTTGTATTTTTTCAAGCAACTTGTTCAGTTTATCTGTTGATTGTGAAAGTTGTTAAATTTATGGGTATAAAGTTTTTGATTTTTGATAATATTTCTTTATTATAATTTTTATATCTCTTATGATGCCACTTCTCTTATTCCTGTTATTGGTAATTTGATTCTCCTATTTTTCTTCTGGCTTGAGGTTTTTCAGTTGTATTAATCTTCTAAAAATCGGCTTTTTCTCCTTCATTGGTTTTGGTTTTTGTTGCATTGATTTCCATTGTCATCTGTATTACTTTCTTGTTCTGCTTTCATTTTATTTTATTTATACTTCTTTTAAAAAATATTCTTAAAGAGGATGCTAAGGTTATTGATGTGAGATCTTTCTTACTTTATAATACACGCTGTTAGTGCTATAAATTTCTCTCTGTGTAACATTTTATTTGCATCCCACAAATTCTGAAATGTGTTTTCAGTTTTATTCAGGTCAAAATGTGTTCTGATTTCCTTTTTGATTTCTTCTTTATTCCGTGGATTATTTTGAAGTGTCATTTTGTTTTTGAATATTTGGAGATCTTGCTGTATATTTTCTGTTACAGAATATATTCTGTTACTTGTGGCTTAATTCCATTTTGGTCAGAGAATGTGCTTTGTGTGACTGGAATCCTTTTACATTTATTATAACTTACTTCATGGCCCAGAGTATTACTTCTTTTAGCAAATGTTTGTGTACATTTGAATACATATTTTGCTGTTGTTCATTGGAATGTTTTGTAAATGTCAACATCAAGTTGGTTTATAGTATTCAGTTTTCTATTTTCTTACTCATTTTAATTCTACTTGTTCTATCATTTATTGAGACTTATAGTTAATCTCCAATAAGTTTGAATTTATGATTTTGAATTTTCTCTTGTTTCTTTCTTCATATTTTTAAGAAGTTTTTTTTTTTAGGTGCATAAACATTTGGGATTGTTATTAATTCTACGTGAATGATAACCTTTATCGTTAGGAACTGACTCCTTTTAATTCTTATGATAATCTTTGCTATAAAATTTACTTTGATATTAATATAACCAGTGTAGCTTATTTTTTTAATAATTTTTTTTAACATTTATTTATTTTTGAGAGAAAGAGAGTGTGTACGAAGGGGAGGGGCAGAGAGACAGAAGATCCAAAGCAGGCTCCATACTTTGAGTGCGGAGCCAGACACGGGGCTCAAACTCATAAACCCAGCGTGAGATCATTACCTGAGCCAAAATCAAGAGTCAGCCACTTAATCTACTACTGAGCCACCCAGGTGCCCTTGGAGGACTCCCTTGTAACTTTTAAAAAAAATTTTTTAAATGTTTTTATTTATGTTTGAGACAGAGACAGAGCTTCAGCAGGGGAGGGGCAGAGAGAGAGGGAGACACAGAATCTGAAGCAGGTTGCAGGCTCTGAACTGTCAGCACAGAGCCCGACACAGGGCTCGAACTCACGGAGTGTCAAATCATGACCTGAGCTGAAGTCGGACGCTTGACCGACTGAGCCACCCAGACGCCCCTTAACATTTCTTTTAATGCTTGTCTGCTTGTGATAGATGAATGCTTTCAGCTTTTGTGTATCTGACATTTTTATTTTACCTTTTTTCTTCAGGTATTTTTGCTGATTATAGAATGCTAGGTTATAACTGTTGTCCATTGTCTTCTGGATTGCATTGTATATGAGATATCCTTTATTGCCTTTTTTCTTTCTTTGTATATAAGGTGTCTTTTTTTTCCTTCTGGCTGCTTTTAAGATTCTTTTTGTCTCTATCACTGATTTTAAGCTGTTCACTTTTGAGTTGTCTTGGGTCTTTTCATCTTTTTTTTTGTGCTCGGGGGTGGCTTTTAGCTTCTTGAAACTTTGGGTTTATAGTTTTTATTACATTTGGGAAATTTTTGCATTAGTTTCTCAAGATATTTCTCTGTACTCCCTCTTCCCCTTTTCTCCTTTACTTCTAGGACTCCATTTACATATATATTAGGCCTCTTGAAGTTGTTCCATAGCTCATGAATGCACTGTTCATTTTTTAAAATCTTTTATCTTTTGTTGTTTCATTTATGGGTAGTTTCTATTGTTAAATCTTCAGTTTCAATAATCTTTTGTTCTGTAGTGTCTAATCTGTTGTTAATCCCATTTAACATATTTTTGATCGCAGACATTATGGCTTTCATGTCTATAGATTTGATGTTTATGTGTTTATTTGTCAAGCATATATTTATTAAGTTCTTACTATGTTCCAGGTAAGAGATTTGACAATGTATTTTTTTATTGCTGATATAAACACTTTTAGTTATGGATAAAGAAATTGTGGTTTATATACACAATGGAATACTATGTGGCAATGAGAAAGAATGAAATATGGCCTTTTGTAGCAACGTGGATGGAACTGGAGAGTGTGATGCTAAGTGAAATAAGCCATATAGAGAAAGACAGATACCACATGGTTTCACTCTTATGTGGATCTTGAGAAACTTAACAGAAACCCATGGGGGAGGGGAAGGGAAAAAAAAAAAAGAGGTTAGAGTGGGAGAGAGCCAAAGCATAAGAGACTGTTGAGAACTGAGAGCAAACTGAGGGTTGATGGGGGGTGGGAGGGAGGAGAGGGTGGGTGATGGGTATTGAGGAGGGCACCTTTTGGGATGAGCACTGGGTGTTGTATGGAAACCAATTTGACAATAAATTTCATATATTGAAAAAAATTAAAAAAAATAAACACTTTTAGTTAGAAAGCTGAGGGTAAAAGAATGATTGCAGCGGCCCAAAAGATGTTGGAGATGATGAACATATAAAAGAAGATTTTCTTTTGACACATTGTAAAAGGGAGCTGGGAAATGTGATGGTGCCAAGAAGGGTATAGTGATGTTGTCAGGTGAGTATTTTTATAAGATAAGGGTTTTTTATATATCATATATATCATCTGTTCTGATCATGATGTTTTAGTAAAAAAGGAAAAACAAATGATACCTGGGAAAGACAGCTGGTAACCTTAAGAAGTCTCCATTAGAGAGGTTGAGATTCAGTGCTGTGATGGAGGATATTAGCTTTAGAATAGAGCACAATTAGGTCTTTCTTTATCATAGGAAGGAAAGCAGATTAGATGGGTGTAGTTGGAGATAGGTTGGTAGATTTTCCAATGATAGTTTGAAGCATACTAAAGCTTTTGACTGACCTTGCACATATTTACTGTATGTTTGAAACACTACCTGGCAGTATTATAGATAGTACTTCAGAGGTATAGCATTGAATCTTTTTTTTTTTTTTAAGTTTATTTTATTGATAGAGAGGATGTGAGCTGGGAGAGACAGAGAGGAGAGAGAATCTCAAGCAGGCTCTGCACTTTCAGCACGAGGTGGACACAGGGCTCAAACTTACGAACCATGAGATCATGACCTGGCCAAGATCAAGAGTCTGTCGCTCAACCGACTGAGCCACCCGGGCGTCCCTAGCATTGAATCATTTAGATGTTACCCTTGTTCTAACTAAGATTGGTATTTAACAAACGCAATTAGAATAGTATGTGCCAATGCCTAGAATAGTTCCTGGCATATATAGCCATTCAGTAAATGTTTGTTTACTGGATTTGGATATAAATATTCAGGTAATGTGTTTGAAATAACTTCAGTTAGCTACTTAGTGATGATTGCTTTGGTTGAGTTGCTTTTGTAAGTCAGGTTTTGCTTTTTTATAGTTCATCTCAGTCTCTGAATTTTTAATGAATACACCTTTGTGTGTAAAACAGTTTAAAGCTTCCTACATAACTTTAATAGGTATTCATTCTTTGTGTGTTAACCATATGAACTGGGTCCACCGAGAGGACAGAAAAGGGAGAAAGTTTTGATACTTATGGAATTTGGAGATGGCATCCTAAGGATGATGGCACCAACTGGGCTTTAAAGGAGAAGTATAAGGGTGCTAGAAGCACAGGAAGGTAAGGAGCACCCAAGAGGGCGGATTTCACACTCATTAACAGATGTGAAAGAGCAGTTCACATGTGGCTAGTGGTAGAGGAGAAGTTGAGTTTAGGAACATATTTGGAGAGCTGATTTATTAAATCCTTATCATTCACTTAAACATCCTTGATCTGTGCCATTTAAAAACAGCACAACAAATAAATTCCTCTATTCCATGTTATTCTCCATCCAGTACTCTTTAGAGTTAAACTTACTTAAAAAGTGGTTCAAATTTGCTGTCTATATGCTTTCCTTCACTTACTCCTCAACCTAGTCTGATGTTGCTTTTACACCTCACCAAAACCATTTTCATTATGACCACTAGTGGCCCATTTTGTAAATCCAGTTAATGTTCTTTATTTCTTTATTTTCATCAGGGTTCTCATGAGCATTAAATATTGTTTTAGCCTATGGGGCACCTGGATGGCTCAGTCGGTTAAGTGTCTGTCTTTGACTCAGGTCATGATCTCATGGTTGGTGGGTTCGAGCACCACGTTGGGCTCTGTGCTAACAGCTCAGAGCCTGGAGCCTGCTTCAGATTCTGTGTTTCCCTCTCTATCTGCCCCTCCCCACCTCGTGCTTTGTCTTTCTCTGTCTCCCCAAAATAAATAAACTTAAAAAAAATTTTTAAATAAAAAAAAATACTGTTTTAGCCTATTTCCTCCTTATCTCCCACTGTACGTTGCTCATCCAGAGTTACTTTGCTTCTCTGGCTTCTCCTTTTTCTCCTCTGTCTTTGTCTCTACCGTTAAGTTTTCCTGGCATTGTGCTTGGTGCTATACGAGAATACAAAAGAAGAAATGTGTTTTGCCTCAAGCTGCCCAATATTCCGTTGTGAAAACAAAATAATAAAAAGAATGAAAAAAATTACATATTAGTGTTTAAGTGCATGCAAAGTTACACACTCCATGCTTAGACTTAGATTGTCTTCTCTTTGTACCCTGTTCCTCTTTACACAGGTGTTCCACATATTTTTATCTTCATGACAATTTTTATCTTTTTTAAATTTTTTTTTCAACGTTTTTTATTTATTTATGGGACAGACAGAGACAGAGCATGAACGGGGGAGGGGCAGAGAGAGAGGGAGACACAGAATCGGAAACAGGCTCCAGGCTCCGAGCCATCAGCCCAGAGCCCGACGCGGGGCTCGAACTCCCGGACCGTGAGATCGTGACCTGGCTGAAGTCGGACGCTTAACCGACTGCGCCACCCAGGCGCCCCTACAATTTGTATCTTAATTCCAGACTGTATTTGAATTCCAGATACATACATTTAGCTACATACATGACACTTCTTAGATGTTGAGTTTCAGGTGCCTTTGAGACATCTTCCAGGGAGAACTTCTGATTCTCCCTGCTAGTTCAAACCAAAAGGAAAGTAAAGAGGAAACAAGCATGATCCTCTTCCTGTTTCCTGTCTTAGTGAAGCTAGGAAAGCCTTGTTAGAATTATGCTTGGCACTTCCTTCCCTGTCACACACTCTAAACTATCACCAAGTCCTAATGATTTTGCCTCCTTTAATGTATTTTAGTTCCATTCATTTTTCTCCATCTTTATTCTTGCCACTGTGGTAAGTCAGTGGTCTTCAGAGTGAAAAGCATTTCCTCCAACATTGTGTGTATATTGGAGATTGGGGACTGGGAGAAGGGGATGAAAATTTTATAGTTGTTTTTAGTCCTAAATTTCTCTATTTTTAAGTCTGCAAAAACAAAATCAAAGTAGTATTGCTTCTCTTGATCTCAATGGCAGTTGGTCACATTTTATTTCTGAGGTATTCCGAGAGAAGTTTAGGTTTTCTCATTATGGAAAAGTTGATAGACTTGTTCTCCTTTATTTGCTCTTACTGGCTCTAGTATATTAGAGTTTTAAATGTGCATAGTTAAGGTGATTTACACGGTATATTAACTGGTTTTAATTCATCTAATCTTCACTAATGCACAAGTGGCTTAAAAGATATACCTGCAGTGAAAGTGCTGAGTGAAAATAACAGTGAGATGCATTTCTGAGCAAACAAGAACATGACAGAGCTGAGATTTATCTTCTTCTGGTATGAACTCTTTATCTGCCGCTGTACAAAGTAGAAACAAAGATGCCATAAACAGAAAAGAAGGAAACATCGGATTATCAACACTAGTTTGAATATGCATTTATATCATTAATCTTGTTTTTGAGTGTATAACATACCTTGAGATAGTTGCTAATGAAACTATGAAAGCATCATGGTTCATACTCACTGGTATTTTGAGTTGTGTAATAATTCAATTCAGTCCTTAAACATCCAGGTTTAGTAAAATTGTATTATAAACCTATTTTGAGGTTTCTCCCAGTGTTCTATATCTTTGTCCAAAACCTTGGTCTTTCTGCTCTAGTTAAAAATGGCTGAAATCCAATAAAGAGCAAATCTACTAAAAGGCACTTCTTTGTCAGGAAACACTGTTGAGGCAGGCTTAGAAAGCAAAGCTCAAGATTCAAGAAATAAATATTAGAATAAATCATTCAGTGTACAAAGTTAGCTTTATAGAGATGGGTGGAAGTGCCAGTGATTCTAGTCGTCTTTTTGTTAGATTCTTTTCCTGTTATTAAATTACTTGAAAAGCTACTTTTTTATGCATCAAAGAAAGATATAACAGAGACAGTATAAATCCTAAAGTATAATGTAAATAATTTATCTCCCTCCCTCCTCCTTTTTTAATGGGGCATAAAGTACTCCCGAATCTTTTACACTAACACAGAAGCTTGTATTTTTTGCACTAACAAAAAAATTCACTGGTTGTTTCATGACATAAGTTACCTCCCATAAAAATGAGTTATACCCCTTCCCCCAGCCTCCTTCCTCAGCCTGCATCCCTCCCTCCTTCAAGTCCCCAGTTTAAAAAAAAAAAAAATTTTTTTTTTTTTTTACATTTATTTATTTTTGAAAGACAGGACACAAGTCGGGGAGGGGCAGAGAGCGAATGAGACACAGAATCCAAAGCAGGCTCCAGGCTCTAACTGTCAGCACAGAGACTGACACGGGGCTCAAATTCACAAACCGTGAGATCATGACCTGAGCTGAAGTCGGATGCTCAACCGACTGAGCCACCCAGGCACCCCTCAGATTTTACTAAACAGATGTGGTTTATGTGTATTAAATGTTCTTTAATATAATCTATAAAGCCTGCGTGCTATATGATATAGGTTTTCATGTCTTGAGGCTTATTTCTCTTGAGTCTCATTTCTCACTACCCTTATGTACTTTTTCCTCTTGTGGACTGCCTTTAAGTCCTTTACACTACCAGTGCTCCCTATCTTTTCTGGCCTTTACGTGCTGTTCTCTCTACCCTGTACACTTACCTTTCCCATTTTACTTCCTACCTACACTTCACATCCCAACCTGAACAGTACTTGCTCAGAGAAGCCTTTGTTCATTTTCCTGGCTAGATCTGTGTGTGTGTGTCTCTCTCTCTCTCTTTCTCACTCACATTCTTTCACATGCTCTCTCTCTCCCACACACACACACACAATTATAAGCTCTTAAATAATACTGTGAATGTTACCTTTCATTGCATTTCTTACAATTGCCATTTTACCTTTATTTACATGAATAGTTGCAGAGATAGTCATTAACATTTTTCAGAAGAGTGTTAAGCTCCATGAGTAGTAGGCCTTTGTGTTTTTTTCCTCTTCACTTTGTTTCCCAGTACTTAGACATATGAATGGATATCGTGTGTGTCAAAGAGTTTGAGTTTAATCCCTAGGAAAAACAAAGAGCCATTGAAGGCCCTACGAAAAAAAGTAGTGATGACTCATACTAGGGTTTGGGCTTCAGAAAGGTTGACTGGAGACTATAGTTGAGTGAAGGAGAAAGATTAGAGCTAGAAAGTTCCATTAAATGGCCTTTGTAGATGAAAAAATGTGAGGACCTGAAGTCTTTGCAGCGTAGATGAAGATGAGATGGTGTGCATTTAGTAGATGTTATGGGGACAGAATCCACTAGACTTTGACGATCAGTAGACTGATCAGAGGTGTTAGGGAAAGGAGTGAGAGATTACTTGAAAGTTTGGGCTGTTAACATTTAGGCTCTTTACCAGGTAAATGAGTATAAGATAATTGGCAATTGAAAGGGGTGGAGGATTATTTGTATCTGCAACATAATTCACAGGGGTGACCTTGGTCACTGCTCTATTGGCAGGTTTTTTAGTAGCTTTATTGAAATATCCACATGCCATGCTTTTCTCCCATTTAAAGTGTACAGTTAAATGGTTTTGAATATATTTACAGACTTATGCAGCCATCACAACGGTGAATTTTAGAGCATTTTGATCATCTCAAAAAGAAACACCCTGTTTATCTATTACCACTTCCCTCTGTCTCCTTCTCAGCCCTATGAAACCACTCATCTACTCTCTGTCTCTATAGATTTCCTTTTTTCTGAACATTTCATGTAAATGGAATCATACCATATGTGGTCTTTTGCAAGATTCTTTAACTTAGGATAATGTTTTCAAGGTTCTTCCAAGTTATAGAATATATCAGTACTTCATTTCTATTTGTGGCCAAATATTCCATTGTATGGTTATATATCACATTTTACTTATAAACTCATCAGCTGATGAACATTTGAGTTGTTTTAAGCTTTGGGCTTTTGTGAATAATGGTGCTGTAAACATTTGTGTAGAAGTTTCTGGGGGGACATAATGTTTCTTTTCACTTGGTTATATACCTAGGAGTAGAATTGCAAGGTCAAATGGCAACTGTATGCTTCATCATTTAAGGAACTTCCAGAATGTTTTCCAAAGCTAGCTGAGCCAGTTTACATTCCTACTAGGCTTTCATTTTTCTCTGCATCCTTGTCGATACTTGCTGTTATCTGTTTTTGATCCTAGTCATCCTAGTAGGTGTGAAGTATTACCTCATTGTGTGTTTGATTTGCATTTTCCCCATGACAAACGATGTCAGACATGTTTTCATGTGTCTATTGACCATTTGTATGTGCTTATTAACCATTTTTATATCTTCCTTGTAGAATTATCTGTTCAGATGCTTTGCACATTTTTTTCATTGGGCTGTCTTTTTATCATTGAATTGTAAGAGCTCTTTATATATTGTAGATAGCAGTCTCTTATCAGATACATAATTGCACATATTTTCTCCCATTCTGTGGGTTGTTTTTTTATTTTCTTGATAGAGTTGTTCTTTGAAGTACAAAAGTTTTAAATTTTGCTGAAATCCAATTTCTCTGTTTGTTTCTTTTGTGTTTTTGATGCTTTTGGTGTCATATGTAAGAGTTCTTTGCCAAATCCAAGGTCATTAAGATTTGGCTCTAAGTTTTCTAAGAGTTTTGTAGTTTGAGCTCTTACATTTAGTTCTTTGATCCATTTTGAGTTATTTTTTTTTATATTGGCTGAGGTAAGCATCCAACTTCATTTTTTTGCTTATGGCTAGTCCGTTGTCCTAACACCATTTGCTGAAAAGACTGTCATTTCCCTTATAGATGGTCTTGGAATACTTGTTGAAAATCATTTGACCATAGGTGTAGGTTTACAGTATTATTTTTTTAAAATTTTTTTTCAACGTTTTTTATTTATTTTTGGGACAGAGAGAGGCAGAGCATGAACAGGGGAGGGGCAGAGAGAGAGGGAGACACAGAATCGGAAACAGGCTCCAGGCTCCGAGCCACCAGCCCAGAGCCTGACGCGGGGCTCGAACTCACGGACTGCAAGATCGTGACCTGGCTGAAGTCGGACGCTTAACCGACTGCGCCACCCAGGCGCCCCTACAGTATTATTTTTAACAACAAAACTGTATTTTAGCATTCATACTATGTGGATTTCTCTTTCACAGGTAATTCTGTCATTAAAGCAAGATTGTGCTCATTTTTAAGTGGGCTTTTAGGGATGTTTGTGTAATTTTAATACTATGTTGTGTTCCAAAGACTTAACCTAGAAAAATGCACAATTTCCATGTGTGAAAAAGGTTTTCTGATTATGAAAGTTGAGTTTGGAAAGGCATGTTTCTTTCACTGACAGTGAGATTTTGGCTTTCTTTTTACTGGTGCTTCCTGAGTGCCAGACATTGTACTAGTGTATGGCTTACAAAGTGGTATATGACAGTCTTTTCCTCAAGTTGTTAATTGTGTGTAAAATATTGGGAGTGGGAAAAGGAAGGCAATATAGTGACATGTGAATGACCGTGTGAGGTTTTTAGTTCATAAAAGTGGTATCTTTTGACTCTATATAGGTTGTACAGCTGTTTTTACTCTAGTGTAGGTTTTTAGTATTACTTTTTTTTAATTAAACATTTTAAGACCAAGAATCTTAAATGGAAATAATTTGCTTTCCCGAAGCTCTAAATTATGATACGAGCACCATGGATGCTGCTGAAAAGAAATGAATAATAAAGGTAGACTGTTAGGTAGCTTGATGTTTTTTGTGTTCAGCTCTGGGAGAGTTCATTACTGACCAGAACAATTGCTGAGGCTGATCAGATGGGATCATTAAATTCTTTGTGTTTTTTCTTCTATGCATTCTTAGGAACTCAACAGGATCTTTCATTGAATTAGCTGGAATTGAATAGTTTAGTTTAAAGCATTTTTTACTAATGAACCCTTCTCTTAATATCACTATATAATTTTGTGTCCCTTAGGAATCTCAGCAGTCCAATTTTGGCCCTGGAGAACAAAGTGAGTATTTCTTTTCTTCTTGGTTTTCATGTTAAGCTGTTAATTGAGCATTCATTTCTCATGGTCACATCATATATTGGTTTTATAATTCCTTCACGTGTCTTATCCCAGTTTTTATTATCTGATAGTTTGTAATGAGTTAAACTGAATCTTGGTATACTTAAAAAATGAAAAATTATAGAGGCGCCTGGGTGGCTCAGTCGTTGAGCACCCGGTTCTTGATATCAGCTCAGGTCATGATCTCACGGTTCGTGGGATCGAACCCCACTTTAGGTTGTGTGCTGACAGCATGGATCCTGCTTAGGATTCTCTCTCTCCCCCCTCTCTCTGTTCCTCCCCCCAAAATAAGTCAACATTTTTTAAAATGAAGAATTATAGATCCTTGGATATCAAATTGACTAAGTATTTCTTGAAGTAATAAGTTCAAAGTTCATGAATTCAGTTTGATGGACACCTCATAAACCCAAGAGCATTCCTCTCTCTTTCTCTATCTTTCATGAAGATAGTTGGTTCTGTGAGAGTTACACTGTATGCAAGGGAAAGGGTCATTGTCACTTATTGTAGTTCTTCTCTGCCTATGTCTGTATTTATCCTTCCCGGGTCTTTAGGTCTGGGACGAACATCTTCTGTGTGTTACGGAATCCCCCTCTACCTCCTATCTTTTTGTTTCTGAGAAGAACTTGAGGGGATGATAGCCTTAGGGAATTTAAATGTGATCCCAAGAGATGATGGTTACGTGAATTAATGAGTGGTAAGGCCAGGAACCTTATGAATGTCTGGGCTTCCTCATATAGCTCTATAATAAAATAAATGGTTTTGCCAAGAACAGTAACTTCTTTAATAAGGTAGATTTACATTGGTAATCAGTTTTGGGATGTAAAAATGTGGAACTTTTTGATGCTTAGTTTGTTGCCTTTAGAGGTCTTAAAGCAAAGAGACGAAACTATGGAGAATATTCCTTTTTAACGTTAGCAAACTTTATTTGTATATCCACTTCTTGGTTTTACCTTAAACTATAGTTATAAGAATCTTTATCACTATTTAAAGATATGAAGAAAATAGCCCTAGGCCAGAAAGTTTACATTTTCTCTCTTAACAACTTTTCAGAATGTCTCCTCCTTAGTTCTGTCCTCCTCCTCCCCCTATAACTCAGTATTGGCACATGAGATCATAAGTTGCACATACTCTTTATTACCTATATTTTTCACTTAATTTATTTTAGAGCTGTGTCTATATCAGTATAAATTCTTGCTCATTCTTTTAACATTAGCTCATTCTTTTTAACATTAAAATTGTGTATTTTATGATAATACCATTTATTTAACTATTCTCCTCTCGATAGATTTCTGTTTCCAGTTTTTGCTGTTACAAAACATATTATGATAAACATCTGTGTTTCAGGGTGTGTTTATGTATTTTTCCAGATATACCTGTAAGGAAGAATTTTTTTCATTATAATTGCTACTAAAGTGGATATGTGCATTTACAGTATCAGTAAAGATAATATTGCCAGATTGCCTGCCAAAAAGATTGTATGGGTTTATAGTTGGACAAGCAGCATTGGAGCTTACCTGTTTCCACCAGTATCTTGTATTATTGGACTCTAAAGTGTTGCCAGTTTGGTGGAGGAAGAATTCTAAATGTTTTGATTTCCATTTCTTTGAGGGTATACTGATACATATTTTACAATCTAAATAGCCACACTGTAGTTGCTAATTTCTGCATTCTCTTTGTTCTAGAAAGATACAATCCTTCTTCTAAAACTTCAAATGGACACCAGTCTAAATCGTAAGTTTATTGCTTAATAAGTTTGTCCGTTTTGCTAAAAGTCTATGTGTAGTGTCTGCATACCAGAACACTTAGAAATGTGTCCTTAATCTTTTAAGGAAGGGTATGCAAATGTTTATGTAAAGGGCCAGATAGTGAATTATTTTAGGTTTTAGGGGCTAGATGGCTTTTGTCCCAGCTAACCAGCTCTGCCATTGTAGCATGAAAGCAAATATAGACTCTGGGTATCGTTGTGTTCCAATAAAACTTTTTTACAAAACAAGTAGTAGTCTTTATTTGACTTGTGGGCCATAGTTTGCCTTCCCCTCCTCTGAGATTACAGATTTTTCTCATCTCTTAGAGATGTGTGTATTTGTGTTTGTGTGTAGGTTGATAGTTTTTAATAAAGAAGACCAAAAAATACAGGATTCTTCTTCGTAAGCCCTCCATTTAACTGCTAAATGTAGAATATTAAATCAGCACAGTTTGTACTATATTTGTTTTCCTACTTCTTTAGTAGAACCAGGAATATATATCAAAAAGTAATCAGGCTAGTATATTGGGTGATAATAAATTCCAGCTTCAAAAGTGAACTCCTGAATTCCTGAGACCACAAGTTAACTCCATGATTAAAACAAAATTCTAAAGAAATGGTGGCCACAGTGCTAGCTTTCTAAACTACAACATACAGTCTTGATAACCTCAGCCTCTTCAGCTGAACAGAGGAAGAACTGAGTGAGAATAACTTATGTGAAATGCAACAAGTCCCCCTCACTGTTAAAGAATTCAAATTATATTCATATTTATCATACTTATTCATATGCAAAGAATTGATAAGGGCCTACCATATATGTGTGTATTACTTGTTGCTGAGGGAGCGAAAGCATGCAGGACCTTGAGCAGTCTGGTAAAAGCTTTGACATATCCACATGTGTGAGCAGGTTCATTGAGCTGCCATTATTAAATCATAAGGGCTGAGAGAATTCAGAGCAAGTACATTTCCTTATAGGATGTCATTCATAGACATGCACCAAGCCCTTGTCCAAAAGAAAACTCTTTTTTTCTGTCCCGCTTAACCAGGCCAGCCTTAAAACATTTTTCATAATTCTGTAATTATCTGGGTACTTTGTTTCAAGGTGATCTCTTATATGATAATCTGAATTTGGGGTCAGATTTAGAAACTCAGGTGAAGTTTTTGAGGGGAAAGTATTAATAGTTACTGAAGTGAAAGAAGATTTCCTTCCACTGATTGGAGAGTGTCATGAAATTTTAAGAAGAAAGGTAATGGAACTGCTGGTAATGAGATATTAAACATTTTTCTAGTCGTAGTTTTCCCTAAGCTTTGTATTAATTTTTGCTCTTCTGTAAAAAGGCAAGGAGTGTTTTGTGGGTCATTACTCAGATTTTTAATTTTAATTATGATTTTTTGGCCTTAAGGAAAAAAAAATTAATGTTTATTTTTGAGAGAGAGAGAGAGAGAGAGAAACAGAGTGCAGGCGGGGGAGGGTGAGAGAGAGACACACACAGAATCCGAAGCAGGCTCCAGGCTCTGAGCTGTTAGCACAGAGCCTACCGCAGGGCTCGAACCCACAAATGCTAGATCACGACCTGAACCAAAGTCGGATGGTTAACTGAGCCACCCAGGAGCCTCTAGGCAATTTTAAATTTGTAATTTTACTTTGAAAAGTGAATTTCAGAAATTGTCAGTTCATGTTTTTTTAATTGATTTGAATTTTGATGAAGGAGGGTTTGGAACCTGGAATTTGTTTTTAATTCTTACACTGTCATTTCTATTTTATAGGTAAGGTTTTTATCCAAAATTGTTACTTTTCCAGAGGGCATTCTTCTTTCATAGCAAGACATTTATGAACTAGCGCTTTGACTTAGTGTTCAGGTTTTCACAGTTACCTAGTTGTGTGAATCTCTTTGTGATACATGAGGGACAGTGAAAGAGAATTGGTGATATTTTCATTTTATCTTCCTTCTTTTTAGGAGTTATATCTCTCTAGTGGACTGTTGAGTATGAGTATGGTAATTTGATTTAATATGAATGAGTGTGTGTGTATGTAATTAGAGAAAAATAGAGAAAACAAGTAGAGAGAAGTTGTAGAATGTGGTTTATTTAATTAGAAAAGAAGGATATGCATTTTACTTATGGAAAAGTGAGAGCTTGTGAAAATGTTAAATTCCTACTTTTCTCACTTTGTACTCTGGATGTGAACCAAAACAGAGTAAAATTTACTGGTTCTTTTCTTTGTTTTTTAATTAAATCTTTGGCTACCACAGTGATTATTTCTAGAATGATTAGTAAATATTTAATACTCTGGTGGCCATGATAAACTGTTACAAAAATACTAATTCTTTCTGCATTTTCCCTTTAGTATGTTAAAAGATGACTTAAAACTAAGCAGCAGTGAAGACAGCGATGGGGAGCAGGTATGTCTACTGCTTTATGAGTTTGCCAGTTTCATACACTGTGTGTTTTCATTGTATTTTATAAGAATTATGGTTGAATGATATATTTATGAGCCATTTATTTAAAAGAAGTTCCTTACTGCTTTCTGACAGTATAATGTTGTTTTTCTGCTCTGTCTTTAAATCTCCATTTTTTTTAATTGGCTCTTCTTTAATAGTTATGGTGGATCAGAACTTACTCATGAAGCATAAGATTGTTGACAAGAACTATTAACAGATCTTTTCATCTTAGCCTGGTAATTAGTTATTCTTTAGGTAAAAACATTATGTCCTAAATGTTAGGTAAACATTGATGCATACATTAGAACTGCTAGTGTTCCTGTTAAGAGTTCAAACATCGTTCACATTAAGCAGATAGAGTGTTGTTTATTCATTCACAGATTTCCTCTCGTTTTACTTTTAGGATTGTGATAAGACAATGCCAAGGAGTACACCAGGAAGGTATGCATCCTTTTATTTTGTTTTATTTGTAGAGGTGGGAATTACCTGATAGAATTGTAGTGTTATAATAATTGACCTTACATGGGCACCTGGGTGGCTCAGTCAGGTAAGCGACTGACTTCGGCTCAGGTCATGAGCTCGGCTCACAGTTCATGAGTTGGAACCCCGTGTCCAGCTCTGTGCTGACAGCTCAGAGCCTGAAGCCTGCTTCAGATTCTGTGTCTCCCTCTCTCTCTGTCCCTCCCCTGCTCACGCTCTCCCTCTCTGTCTCTCTCAAAAATAAATAAACATTAAAAAAAAAATTGACCTTACACAGTAAATATTACTGTGGTGGTGATTGTACAATCGTGTAAATTAACTAAATATCATCAGATTGTAAACTTAACATGAATGAATTCTGTGGTATGTAAATCATACCTCAAGAAAACCGTTTCTAAAAGGTAAGTACAGGGGCGCCTGGGTGGCGCAGTCGGTTAAGCGTCCGACTTCAGCCAGGTCACGATCTTGCAGTCCGTGAGTTCGAGCCCCGCGTCGGGCTCTGGGCTGATGGCTCAGAGCCTGGAGCCTGTTTCCGATTCTGTGTCTCCCTCTCTCTCTGCCCCTCGCCCGTTCATGCTCTGTCTCTCTCTGTCCCAAAAATAAATAAACGTTGAAAAAAAAATAAATAAAAAATAAAAGGTAAGTACCAGTGGCTGAGCAGCATATTAGAAACTTTTTATGAAGTATTTATTTCATTTATAAATAAAGTTCTGGATTCATAGAATTGTAACAGTATAACAGTAAACATTTTATAAAGTTGGTTTTCAGATTTGGATGTTTTCCTGTTGTCATTGTGGAAAAAAAAACCAACTTTCTCATTTATATGTTTTCTTTCTTTTAGTAACTCTGAACCTTCACACCATAATAGTGAAGGAGCAGATAACTCCAGGGATGATTCTAGCAGCCACAGTGGATCTGAAAGCAGCTCTGGATCTGACTCTGAGAGTGAAAGTAGTTCCAGTGACAGTGAGGCAAACGAGCCATCCCAGAGTGCATCTCCTGAGGTGAGAGGGAGACAGGGGTACCACCTTCCATGAGTCTCTCATGGCCTCTGTTGATGGCCATTTAAGACTTGATTCAAATCTAGGTGGCTAGATTTGGCCACTGGGTGGCTCAGTCATTAAGGATTTGACTTTAGGTCACGTTATGATCTCAGGGTTTCTCAGTTCAAGTCCTGTATCAGGTGAGCTCCAGCCCTACTTCGAGTGAGCCCAACCTCTCCCTCCCCCACCACCCCCTCTGTCTTTCAGCCCCTTGCTCACTTGTGCCCTCTGTCTTTCAAAAAAAAAAAAAAAGAGTCAGATATAAAAAGTGAAGGAAAGAAGGTTAAGAAATTGAACTGTGTATCTTGGAGGAACCTTCGATACTTCAGTGTCCTTGTTACTTGAATAAATGTTTGGTCTAGATTAGGAATTTTATCTTTGAAGTTGGGTTCCTGACAGGAATCTTTAATGTTTAAAGGCCATTTGTAACATTAAGCTTATCTCCTCATTCAAGTGATGAGAGCTCTGATAGTCAATATTCAGCCCTTTGCTTTAGTTCAATCAAAAGTATGAAAAACAGATGGCTCTGTGCTCTTAGACATTGTATTTTTGTTTCTGTTTTTCAGCCTGAACCACCACCAACAAACAAATGGCAACTTGATAATTGGTTGAATAAAGTGAACCCACATAAAGTGTCACCAGCTTCTTCTGTGGACAGTAACATCCCCTCATCTCAAGGCTATAAAAAGGAAGGCCGAGAACAGGGCACCGGGAATAGCTACACTGATCCAGGGGGGCCTAAAGAAACAAGTTCTGCTACTCCTGGACGAGACTCCAAGACTGTCCAAAAGGGATCAGAAAGTGGGCGCGGGAGGCAGAAGTCCCCTGCACAGAGTGACAGTACAACACAGAGGAGAACTGTAGGCAAAAAACAACCCAAAAAGGCTGAGAAGGCAGCTGCTGAAGAGCCCCGGGGAGGCCTGAAGATAGAAAGTGAAACCCCTGTAGACATGGCTACCAGCATGCCTTCCAGCAGACACAAAGCAGCCACCAAAGGCTCAAGGAAACCCAATATAAAAAAGGAGTCCAAATCTTCCCCTCGACCTTCTGCAGAAAAAAAGAAATACAAGTCAACGAGTAAATCTTCCCAGAAATCAAGGGAAATCATAGAAACAGATACCTCATCCTCAGATTCGGATGAAAGCGAGAGCCTTCCTCCTTCCTCACAAACTCCTAAGTACCCTGAGAGTAACAGGACTCCCGTGAAACCCTCCTCAGTGGAGGAAGAAGATAGCTTTTTTCGGCAACGAATGTTCTCTCCTATGGAAGAGAAGGAACTTCTTTCACCCCTCAGTGAGCCTGATGACAGGTATCCACTTATTGTGAAGATTGACCTGAATCTCTTGACCAGAATACCAGGAAAGCCTTACAAAGAAACAGAGCCACCCAAGGGGGAAAAGAAAAATGTGCCAGAAAAGCACACAAGAGAGGCTCAGAAACAAGCCTCAGAAAAAGTTTCCAACAAAGGCAAGAGGAAACATAAGGTTTGTAAAGGGTTTTTGTTGTTGTTTTGTTTTTAAACATCAGAACCTGAAATGCAGTGGAAATCTCGGTACGCCAGAAAATACCTAGTTGAGTTATAGCTGTGAGAGAAAATAGAGGGGAAGCCCAAGACCCAGGTGAAGCTACAGACAGAACAGTCCTTCAGGACCACTGTGCCTCTGCCTGGCTCCTTTAATGAAGCAGGATAGTTTCTGATCAAGTAAGAAATTAGCCAGTGCTTCTGTTCAGAGTATGTACTGGCCAGCGTATAGATGAGAGTGAAGCAGGGATTGCAAACAGGCCTTCACAACATTGTTAAAATTTTGATTTTAAATGTCTTTAGTTGGGATATATATTTTCCAGGTTGTCACATTCTCTTAAAAAAAATTTTTTTTAAATGTTTATGTATATTTGAGAGAGAAAGAGAGCAGGGGAGGGGTAGAGAGAGAGGGAGACACAGAATCTGAAGCAGGCTCCTGGCTCTGAGCTGTCCACACAGAGCCCAAAGCAGAGCCCAAACTCCCAAACCACGAGATCATGACTTGAGCAGAAGTTGGACGCTTAACCAACTGAGCCACCCAGGTGCCTTCCAGGCTGTCACAATCTGTAACACTCTCTTCTATCTTATACCCAGACCAAGTCACACTCTTTAAATTACTAATTCCAGATAAAAAATGGGCTTATCAATTTTGGACAAATTCTTAAGAATTTCACCAATCCTCTGTACATACCTGTGCCCCAGCTTTTTTTTTTCCTTTTCGACCACCCATGTCTGCAGGTTTAAAACTAAGCACATCTGCTGGCACATGGCCAACTCTTGTCCTTAAAGTCTTTTGTGATAATTTGGATTTAGAGATGATGCTTAGTATATAATGTCAGCCTTTTTAAACTGAGGAAATGTGAAAACTCACAGATGTCTTTGATTGGAGGATAATGACATGTAATGAAAAGAGCTGAACAACTTATGAGTATAGACAGATTCTTTGGGGAAAAAACCAGCTTCATCTTTCAGGTCTAGTGAGACATTTTTAGAGGAAAGAAAATCTTAATGATTTATATTAAAAAAATTTCTTTTGAAAGTTTATTTATTTTTGAGAGAGAGAGGGAGGGAGGGACAGAGAGAGAGGGAGACACCGTATTGGAAGTAGGTTCCAGGCTCTCAGCTGTCAGCACAGAGCCCCACACGGGGCTGGAGCCCACAAACAGTGAGGTCATAACCTGAGCCAAAGTCAGACGCTCAACTGACTGAGCCACCCAGGCTCAGGTAGAGCCACCCAGTCTACCAGGTAGACTCAGAGCAAAACCCCAATCCCAGTTGACCATGGCAATCTCACATCAGAGGATAGAAAGAATAAAGCATTTTTTAAAATGAGTGAACTGGAGGTTTTTCCTCTGTTTTTTTTCTTAAAACCACAGTACAGAAGTGCAGATGATGATACATATTTGGACAAACTAGAATAATACCCTTTTTTTTAATCTTCAAAAATATACGATTTATAAAAATATGAATTTCTAGAAAAATGAAGCTTACTATTTTCAGTGCTATAGCTAATGAGTTTCATTATTGTAGTATAGGGAAGCTTTTTAGACCAGTAAGTTTAGGGCTGCTGCCCCTGTAGAGCTGCAACCTCAGATTGCTGGACTTGGGATTTAATTCATAGAATTACATGAAATAAGAGCTTATAAATAAATGATGGACTCTGCTCTTTAGAAGACTAAGGTGCTTCTTATGGAACTAAAAAATGGTCCTTTTATGCTTAAAAAGTATTACATGTTATGAGATTTGATATGATATAGAAATAGAATATGTAATGTCCTTTTTACTCTTGTTTAAAATTCTATAATATATAACTTACAACAAAATCCCCTTCTTCTAAAAGAAATTCTCCATACTCCTCCCCTTCCCCACATCTCATTGGCATGTTATATTCCTCCCAAGTTTTGGTTTTTTGGTTGTTTTTTTTTTTTAAGAGAGCAGGGGAGGGGCAGAGAGAGGGGGAGAGTGTCTTAAGCAGGCTTCATGCTCAGCACATAGCCCGACACGAGGCTCAATCTCATGACCCTGAGATCATAACCTGAGCTGAAGTCAGAAGTCAGATGCTGACTGAGCCACCTGGGAGCCCCCCAAGTTTTTTTATATCAATACCTGTAAGTCAGATTTTGATTTTATAAAATCAGAATCAAGTTAGGAAACTTAGTAATGGTTTTTTGAGTGTCCTGACTTTGGTAAAATTGTCAGGGGTAGTTTCTGAAGATAAATCAGACGGTACTGAGATGAGTCCCAGCTAAGAGTAATGATGGATTTAGATTATTTTTCTCATGTTTTTTTTGTTTTTTTTTTTAATTTTTGTTTTTAACTTTTATTTATTTTTGAGACAGAGAGAGACAGAGCATGAACGGGGGAGGATCAGAGAGGGAGACACAGAATCTGAAACAGGCTCCAGGCACTGAGCTGTCAGCACAGAGCCCGACACGGGGCTCGAACTCACGGACAGCGAGATCATGACCCGAGCCGAAGTCGGCCGCTCAACTGACTGAGCCACCCAGGCGCCCCTGTTTTGTTTTGTTTTTAATGTTTATTTATTTTTGATAGAGAGAGACACAGTGCAAGTGTGGGAGGGGCAGAGAGAGGGAGACACAGAATGCGAAGCAGGCTCCAGGCTCTTGAGCTGTCAACACAGAGCCCCATGCGGGGCTCGAACTCCTAGGCTGTGAGATCATGATCTGGGCTGAAGCTGACCACTCAACCGACTGACCCACCCAGGTGCCCCTGGTTTTGTCTTGTTTTTAATGTTCATTTATTTTTGAGAGATAGCATGTGTGCGAGCAGGGGAGGAGGGGCAGAGAGAGAGAGAGACAGAGGATACGAAGCAGGCTCCACACTGACAACAGAGAGCCACACGTTGGGGCTCAAACTCATAAACAAGAGATCATGACCCAAGGCAAAGTTGGACACTTAACCAACTGAACCACCCAGGCGCCCCCTCGTGTTTTTATGTGTCCACTTTCAATCTTTTGTGTAAGGGAACAGATTTCTTTGTTACAGTAGAATGTTTGCAATCTTGGGCCCTGATACTTGAAGCAGTAAGAAAATTTACAATCACTCAGGAAAGTAGCTTTGGTAATTATAGATAGGCTAATAGCTTTTGTTTTAGCAAAAAGGGTCTTTCAAAATCATCAGGTTTGGCTATAATAAAAAATATGGACAGTAGCAAATATTGGCAGAGATGTGGAGGAGTTAGAATTTTATATGGTGCTGGTGGGAATATAAAATGATGTGTAGCCACTTTGGAACACAGTTTCAGCAGTTCCTCAAAAAGTTAAAGGTAGTGTTACTTAATTTTTTTTAATTTTAATTTTTTAATGTTTATTTATTTTTGAGAGAGAGACAGAGTGCAAGCAGAAGAGGAGCAGAGAGAGAGAGAGAGAGAGAGAAAGAGAGATACAGAATCTGAAGCAGACTCCAGGCTCTGAACTGTCACTACAGAGCCCGACGCGGGGCTTGAACCCACGAAATGTGAGATCATGACCCAAGCCGAAGTCGGATACTTAATCGGCTGAGCCACCCAGGCACCCCAGTGTTACTTTAGGACCCAAAAATTCCAATCCATTCCACTTAAGTATATACCCAAGAGAAAAGAAAACATGTTTACCCCCAAATTTATACTTGAATGTTCACAGGAGTATTGTTTGTATTAGCCAAGAAGTGGAGACAACTCAAATGGCCATTAAGTGATGAATGGGTAGATAAAATGTGGTATGTGCATACAATGGAGTATATTCAGGTATGAAAACAAATGAAGTGCTGATACATGCTAAAGCATGGATGAACTTTAAAAATATACTAAGTGACAGGAGGCAGACACAAAAGACCACATATATGATTCCATTTATATAAAATGTCTAGAATAGGCAAATCTATAAAGATGAAATACATAGATCAGCGGTTATTAGAGTCTGGGAGTGAAGGGAATGGGGGGAAGGGTCTTTGAGGGTAGAGGGGTCTTTGAGATGTTGAAAATGTTGAAAATGTTCTAGAATTATTTGTGGTAAGGTTGTACACTTCTGTGAATATACTAAAAGTCATTGAATTGTGTACTTTTAAAGAGTGGATTTTATTGTATGTGAGTTATATCTCAATTATAATTTCATTCTTTCTGCAGAATCATTAGGATAAAAAGATGTCATCTCAAGACTCTATAGGAAATGTATTTCAGTATTTGGGCTCTGTTTATCTAAATAGGAGACTTCTCCACCTTGAAACTCAGTTTATTTAGCATGGCTTACATGAATTTTTTCACTTCTTATTTCTTTTCTTTTTGAAACTTACCAGGGATGAACTATTTGAGGGTGACTTGTGCTGGAAACTGAAATTAGGTGAATAAAAATCAAATGTAGTAGTTGCTTTTTTCCTATTTTTCATCCAGAATGAAGATGATAACCGAGCCAATGACAGCAAGAAACCCAAAACAGAGGACAAGAATTCAGCAGGTCACAAGCCATCCAGCAACAGAGAGTATGTCCCCCAAACATGTTACATGTGTGTTAATATGTGTATGTCATTTGCTGTTGTGTACTTCCTGATGTGCTCTTAGAATGTTCCTTTTAGTAAGTATATGTCCTATCCGTGCGTATGTATACATATACCAGCTAGTGGGAGATTTTATTTTTAGCTAATTGGGTCAGAAAGTTTTTAAGATTCAGTCTGTTCTTCTTTCTTTAGTGGAGTAGGGTTGAATATAGGCTAAGAAATAAACTAAAGTGTTACCACTTTCTGGCTAAATGACAAGCTTAACTGTAACTTGCAAGAGACCAGTTTCTAACTTAGGAACTTACTAATATCTTCATCGTTCATCTTCTCATTTATGTAATCAGTATTTATTGAATACTTGCTGTGTGGCAGGCCAAGATTTAAGCACTGGGTGTACAACCAGAGGGTGGAAAACACATGAGATGGCCTGTCCTCATGAAATGTACACTTTTATTTTGTTTTATAGAAATCATGTGTTTTAATTAACTCAGGGAAAAATAAATTTGTCTTGAAAACAGAGAGAAATAGAAAAAAATCCATCATAGCTACATGACTGTGGAGAAATAAGGGCATTTGTTTGGTTTGGCAGGTCAACTAAGCAAAGTGCTGCAAAAGAAAAGGATTTGTTGCCTTCTCCTGCTGGACCCGTTCCTTCAAAAGATCCAAAAACAGAGCATGGCTCTCGGAAGAGGACTATTAGTCAGTCATCTTCTTTAAAGTCAAGTAATAACAGCAACAAGGAGAATAGTGGCAGCAGCAAAAACAGTTCCTCCACATCAAAGCAGAAGAAGACTGAAGGGAAGACTTCCAGTAGCTCTAAGGAGGTCAAGGTAAGCCACTAGAGGCCTGAGCCTTTTGAAAACCAATCCCATTGCCATAGGAATTCTCCAAGGTGACATTGTACTTTGAAAATCTTGTAAACCTCTCCTTAAACTTCTAGGCCTATGTGTTTTCATCTCAAAATGTCATAATCTTGATAATGAACGTATGCAGTGATCTCAGACCATGAAAGCAATAAGTCACCTGCCAACATGCATATTAATTAAGACAAACGCTTAATTGGAAAAGTTGGTTTTGGAAGAAAGTAGCTGATTATGATCTAATTATAAATCACTCCATTTGCTATGATCGGTTGTGTATAGTTTGTAATTGGCTTTAGATTTTTTAGAATTAGATTTTACAAGCAAGTTATATTACATAAAGTGATAAGGCAACTAATTTGGCTTTGATTCATGAAGGAAATTCTTTAGGTTAATTAGCATTGGAACTATTCCTAGAGCATGATCATAACATAGGGCTTTTTTTTTTTTTAAGTTTATTTTGAGAGAGAGAGAGACTAAGTGCAAGTGGGGGAGGTGCAGAGAGAGAATCCCAAAGAGGCTCTGCACTGACAATGGGGGCCCAGACCCACGAACCATGAGATCTTGACCTGAGCAGAGTCAGATGCTTAACCGACTGAGCCACCCAGGTGCCCAATAGGGGAATATTCTTAATGTTCATGGATGGAGAATTGGATCATAGAAGCTTTCTCAAGGCTATACCTTATCAGAATCTTACCCTCAGTTTTTTTACGAGGTTATTTGCATTACTTTCTGAACTGTTTTGATTGGGAGCAAACTCTGACAAAATTAAGAAAATACCTTGATTTTTTTTCTTAATGTTTATTTATTCTTGAGAGAGAGAGAAACAGAGTGTGAGCAGGGGAGGGGCAGAGAGAGTGGAAGACACAGAATCCAAAGCAGACTCCAGGCTCTGAGCTATCAGCACAGAGCCCAATGCAGGGCTCGAACTCACGAACTGCGAGATCATGACCTGAGCTGAAGTAGGATGCTCAACCGACTAAGCCATCCAGGTGCCCCCAAATACATAGATTTTTAAGAATATAGTTCACTGGATTGTTGTTTGTGACTTGAGTAGGCAAAGGTTTGAGAGTTGAAAAAATTGCATTAAAAGTAGTTACTCGTGCTTATTAAATGTAGTAGTTAAGTCTTTGAAATTGAGGTAATTTTAATTGTGAACAACATCTGAAATTGAGATATACAGAAGGCTTTTTCCGCAGTTGGACACCCTTCTGTAATGGTTTAGAGTAGAAGTCCTAGTGTCCTTAAGGGACCTGAGTGTCCTCTTGACCTCCTTCACCGTCCCACTTCTGTGTCAACTTGCTGACTGGCTCTTTTTCTATTTTCCATCCTTTAGCTGTAGGATTTGAGGTCTGTATGCTTATTTCTTGAAACCTCTTACCTCTCTCTTTTTAAAATTTTTTTTTTTCTTAACATTTATTTATTTTTGAGACAGAGAGAGACAGAGCATGAACAGGGGAGGGCCAGAGAGAGGGAGACACAGAATCCGAAACAGGCTCCAGGCTCTGAGCTGTCAGCACAGAGCCCGACACGGGGCTCGAACTCACGGACTGCGAGATCATGACCCGAGCCGAAGTCGACCGCTTAACCGACTGAGCCACCCAGGCGCCCCACCTCTCTCTTTTTAAATGTACTCTTTAAGTGAGCTCACCCACTCATATGGCTTTTATGATCTCATAGGTAAAAACTCTTATGTCTTCCTTGTTGGTTTGTCAGGTCCTTGAAAGCAGGGATTTGTATCTTATTTTGTGTTTTCTCCATTGTTTAACTTACTGGGTAATCAGGAAATATTTGCTGGATCAAGTGTAGTTATTTGGTATTCTGTTGTTGGTGACAAAATATAAAATATAGGCCCTGACCACTTTGATTCCAACACCTTAGGGCATTTTTAACAGTTATTAAAATTGTTAATGTTAGTCTTGGCAATTTCCAATTTAGGAAATTTTATATGGGTTTATTAAAGAACACTCTATAGGCACATCTGGAGGACTCACTCGGTTAAGCTTCTGACTTCAGCTCAAGTGATGATCTCATGGTTCGTGGGTTCAAGCCCCACATCAGGCTCTGTGCTGACAACTCATAGCCTGGAGCCTGCTTTGGATTCTGTGTCTCCCTCTCTCTATGCCCTTCCTCTGTCTGTGCTCTCTTTCAATCTCAAAAATAAATAAATATTAAAAAAAATTTTTTTAATAAAAAGAATCTGTAATTTAGTTAGAAAATGTACTTTTTCTTATCACTTTAAGAATAGATAATATGGAAAAACAAAATTACATATAATTTTTGTGTTTCTACATATTTGCTCCTGTTACCAAATATTTGAAATATGTTGGCATAAAGTTGTTGATTACAATCTCTTATGCTTTTGGTATTTGTAACATCTCTTATATTTCTCTTTTGTTCTTGATATTAGTTCTCTATGCCATTTCTTTTTTTTTTCCCCTTGATTAGTGTCATCAGAGGCTTATTAGTTTTACTTGTCTTTTCAAAAAAGAGCCTTTGTTTTTGTTGATTCTATGTGGTTTACTTTTTATTTCTATTTTGTTAATTTTTAGTCTATGATTTCCTTTCTTTTTGTTTTGCTGTTCTGTTTACTGAGTTTTTTTTTTTTTTTTAAGTTTATTTATTTTGAGAGAGAGAGCACAAGCAGAGGAGCAGAGAGAGAGGAAAAGAGAGAATCCCAAGCAGGCCCTCCTCCCCCTGTCAGCTCGGAGCCCAATGCTGGGCTCGAACTCATAAACCGCGAGATCAAGACCTGAGCCGAAACCAAGAGTTAGATGCTTTATTGACTGAGCTAACCAGGCTCCCTCTGTTTACTTTTTTTTTTTTTTTAATATTTATTTTTGAGAGAGAGAGACACACACAGACAGAGTATGTGTGGGGGAGGGGCAGAGAGAGAGGGAGACACAGAATCTGAAGCAGGCTCCAGGCTCTGAGCTGTCAGCACAGAGCCTGACATGGGGCTTGAACTCACGGACTGCGAGATCATGACCTGAGCCAAAGTCAGACGCTTAACCAACTGAGCCACTCAGGTGCCCCTCTGTTCACTGACTTTTAAAGATGGAAACTTAGCTCATTAATTTTTAAATTAAGTTTAAGCCTTTTTTCTTTCTCTAACATAAGCAGTTAAGCTATATATTTTCCTTTAACTACTGTATATGTGCATCTTAGAAGATATGGAATGATTTTATAACTCAGTTTAAAATTTTTTCTAATTTCCAGTGTGATTTCATCTTTGACACTAGAGTTCTTTAAAAGTGGATTAACCGGGGCGCCTGGGTGGCTCAGTCGGTTGAGCGGCCGACCTCTGCTCAGGTCATGATCTCGCGGTCCGTGAGTTCGAGCCCCGCGTCGGGCTCTGTGCTGACAGCTCAGAGCCTGGAGCCAGCTTCAGATTCTGTGTCTCCCTCTCTCTCTGACCCTCCCCTGTTCATGCTCTGTCTCTCTCTGTCTCAAAAATAAATAAACGTTAAAAAAATTTTTTTTTAAAATAAAAAAAAAATAAAAGTGGATTAATCAATGTCCAAACATATGGAGATTTGCTGGTTATCATCTGGTTAGTGTTGCTACATTAATTTCATTGGGGCTGGAAAATTGTCTGCATGGTAGCAGTCTTTTGAAATTTGTTAAGATCTGCTTTATGAGAGGGATGCCCAGGGGGCTCAGTTGGCTAAACGTCTGACTTCAGCTTAATTCATGATCTCAAAGTTCGTGAGTTTGAGCCCTGTTTCAGGCTCTCTGCTGTTAGGGTGGAGCCTGCCTCAGATCTCTCTCCCTCTCTCTCTGTCCCTGTCCTACTTGTGCACTTGCTCTCTCTCTTTCAAAAATGTAAACATTAAAAAAAAAAGATTTGCTTTATGAGAGTATAGTATATGGTAGATTTTTGTACTGTTCTGTATTTACTAGAAAAGAATGTCTATTCTGCATATATTGTGGACAAGGAATCTGTGTAATTCACATTGATTAATCCTGTTTTCAGACCTTCTTTATGTTGATATTTTGGTCATTTTGTCCTCTTGTTCCTTTTTCCACAAACTTACAAGATTTGTTTATTTCTTCTAGTTCTGCCAGGTTTTTTTGAGTTGAGATACATCATCATATATCATCATCACCATAATGATTATTTTAATTCTTTGAGGTGCATGCTGTATTGGGTAGAACTGAAAAGCTATTATCATTTAAGAAAAAAGAAATGGTTAGGTTACATGGTTCAGTTTCAGTAGATTTTTAAGCACAAGCGGTAAAATTATATATTAATTGGGTTTACTCATGTTGGAACATTCATCCATTTGTAGGATAAATTCTACTTATTTATCTACTTATCTATCTACTTATTGACTTACTATGTTTTATTATGGAAAAATGTGTATAGGGAAGTAGTTGGGAAGACAGGATCAAAGGCCCCGCATAAAGGGCTATATTGATAGAGGGTAGAATAAAGTTAAGAAGCCTAGACTTGTAAAATGGGACTGCTTCAGGGGCGCCTGGTGGCTCAGTCATTTAAGCATCTTACTCTTGATTTCGGCTCAGTTCATGATCTCAGGGTCTTGAGTTCGAGCCCTGCGTGGGCTCTGCACTGACAATACAGAGATCCTGCTTCGGATTCTCTGTCTCCCCCTCTCTCTGCCCCTCCCCTGCTCACGCACACCACTCTGTCTCTCCTTCTCCCTCTCTCTCAAAATATAACTAAAATAAACATAAAAAAAGACTGAAAAATAAATAAAATAAAATGTGACAGATATGGATTCCGGGAATGCCACTTAAAAGCTGTTTGAACTTGGGTGAGTTACCCTCCTTGACACTGCTTTTTATTCTGTCCCAGTAGCAATACACATTCCGTAAGGTTGTTGAAATCTTAATGACTGGCCTAAGTACTTAGTGCCTGGTAAGTAGTAAGCACATAGTAAATGTTAGATGATATTATTGCTGTTTTCAGTGACCAGTAATTATCAGTAAATTTTGTCTTAAGCACTACTACTATTTTGATAGTAGGTTTTTGTCTTCCTTATGTTTCAACAAGTGTCTAGTTCAGTCATTGCCTGGTAATAGTAGACTTTGCTATTAGAATGAATGTTTTTGTTTATATAAAGTGGACCCATTCTGTTAAAAAGGGCTTTTACATTGTGAAATTGTAAATGATTATAACAAAGAAATTAATTACTGACAGCAGTGGAATTTTTTGTACTTTTTACTAGTGGCTCAAGAAATACTTCCAGTTTAATTTTAATCACCTCAGAATTTTCAACATACGTATTTTTTCAACATTATATATTTTTTTTGGTTAGGAAAAGGCTCCAAATAGCTCTTCTAACTGTCCTTCCTCTACACCAACTCCTGATGCCTCTAAGCCTCGGAGAACGAAGCTTGCCTTTGACGACAGGTGAGATAAATGTTTCTTATGCTTTGGAGAAATCATTCCAGTCAGCGTGTAAGAAACTTGTTTAAAATCCTATCAGTGACCAGAAGAATTCATACTTGTGTTGTAATCCACAGAACATTTAGATTTTGATTCGAAAGGCATCTGTTCATTCTGAATCTTTCAAACAACTTGGGTAAATTAGTATCTAATACTAGGGAGCTTGATTTCTGTTTCCCTAAGTAGAAAATATGGGGGCGCCTGGGTGGCGCAGTCGGTTAAGCGTCCGACTTCAGCCAGGTCACGATTTCGCGGTCCGTGAGTTCGAGCCCCGTGTCAGGCTCTGGGCTGATGGCTCAGAGCCTGGAGCCTGTTTCCGATTCTGTGTCTCCCTCTCTCTCTGCTCCTCCCCCGTTCATGCTCTGTCTCTCTCTGTCCCAAAAATAAATAAACGTTGAAAAAAAAAAAAAAGAAAATCTGCCATGAGTTGGCTGAAACGATTCATGCTCCTAACCCAAGAAAAGCATTTGTCAGAAAAACCTGAATTGGATGTTTAGTAGTAGGTCATGTTCTTTACTTGGGGACATGAAAACTGAGGGATGCTAGAGACTAAAATGGAAAGTATTATCTTACAAAAATATTTACTGTTTCATTTACTATAAAAATTTACATTGCAGAAATTATTCAGCAGACCATTATTTACAAGAAGCAAAAAAGCTGAAGCACAATGCAGATGCATTGGTATGTAAACATTCTCACATTTATTTAAGTTAATCAAATTAACTTAAATCTTCATTTGTGGTTTGCTCTCATAGTGCATCAGTGTATTTCTCATTACCTTTATTCTCCTTTTTTCAGTCTGATAGGTTTGAGAAAGCTGTATACTATCTTGATGCTGTGGTATCTTTCATTGAATGTGGGAATGCATTAGAGAAAAATGCTCAGGAATCCAAATCCCCATTCCCTATGTATTCAGAGACAGTGGAGCTCATCAAGTAAGTGGGAAAATTTGCTGCCACGTCATTGGCAATAGTATTTCTTTGGTTCATCTTGGAAGGGGCTGATGTAGCTGTATACAGTAAAGCTAAAGAGGATGCTTAATCCTTTATTGTTCTTGGATACAGAGAATTAGATACTTCAGGGGGTATTTTTGCCTTTATTGAAGTTGGGTTCTAATGTTCTGAGGACCAAGGAAGTCATTAGATAAAGGGGAATATTATGTTTTGTGTCATCTGTTTGTTGTTTTAACTCACAGGTACACTATGAAGCTAAAGAATTACTTGGCACCTGATGCTACAGCTGCAGATAAAAGGCTCACAGTACTTTGGTAGGTGTTGGGTTCCAGCCTCTGCTAGGTGACAGGCGGTTCCAGAGCAAATTATGCTGTTATGCCCTTCGGAAAGTTATCCTTGAATCGACCTTTTGTAACCCACTCATAAATCTCAATGGGTAAAGTAGAAAATAACTCAAATTCCCTACGGAAAGATTTAACTTGTTGT
Source organism: Herpailurus yagouaroundi (assembly GCF_014898765.1). Lineage (NCBI taxonomy): Eukaryota > Metazoa > Chordata > Mammalia > Carnivora > Felidae > Herpailurus > Herpailurus yagouaroundi. The sequence goes on along the minus strand of NW_024412423.1, from coordinate 20,024,514 downwards.
CAGTCTCTGATCCATTGCCCTCCTGGCAAATCCTTGGTAGAGTAGAACTCTCCTTGTCTCACATCGTCCCTTTTCCAGGCGCTTCTTTTGGTATCCTCTCTTGTTACTCAACATATCATATACCTTTCCTTAGGGAGCAAATGTTTAGCTTGCTCAGAATAAAGAATGTGGCTTGTTGGCTTGCTCCCAGGGAGATATTACCAATTTGTTTGTTAAAAGCATTTACTTTACCTGGCACTGGGCTTAATAGCTAGGAATGTAGTGTGGATAAAGTGGCACAGTCTTCTTTGTCATGGAGTCTGGTGTCTAGTGTCAGGAGACGGAAATTAAATAATCACACAAGTATATGAATTCAGTACTTGGAAAGAAAAGTATATATAAGAGAATAGGGTATAGGGACACGTTATCTTCAGGTAGAGGGGACATGTGCAAGAGGTGTGTGGTGGAAGGAAACAGGAAACTATCAAGGAACTAAAAAGACCAGTGAGAAGTGAAAGTGACTAGAGCGGTAGGCATTGGTGACCGTGCAGGGCTTTGGTCAGCCATAGTAAGGCTTACCTGCGTTGCAGCAGAGTTGTACTATGCATAGTGGAGTCCCCTGGTTTTTGTTGTTTAGTATGAGATATTTATAATTTGATCTAGAGATTCTGCTCCTCAGTGATTTTTTTAATGCATGTGTTGCAATGACATGTTGGTGTCTTATGGGTGAGGTTTTGATTTTTGAATGTCAGCAAACAGGAGACTAGTCCTTAGTCTCTTCCCCTCCTTGAGGTGTGTACCATAAAGAGCACATCTTCCAGTTTTGCCTCAGGGTTAGTGTCGTTGACACTTATGCCATGGTCTGTTCACATTAGCCAGTCCTGCGCTCTTGCACGATACAAAAGTTGTCTGTGCAGATATAGCCAGAGTCTGCTGTGCTGGTAAATAAGCTACCCTTTTCCATTGGCCAGCCTGCGATGCCAGTCTTTGCTGTACCTGAGGCTGTTCAAACTGAAGAAGGAAAATGCTCTGAAGTACTCAAAGACACTGACAGAGCACCTGAAGGTAAGTGTGAAAAAGAGGATGGTCTATGTTCTAGGACACAAAATTTGTAAAGTCTCCTATCCCAACCCCAAAAGTGCCTTCATGTCTTGCCTGCCACAGCAAGGGTAGAGCTACTTACTGTCGGTGAACTTTCAAATAGGTTTGAGATTTCTTAAAAAGTTTTTAAATCTATATATATCTGATTGTAGAACCTATGTAGCCATATGCAATAGCACTTACTAATAGTTCAGGGGATGTAGCCTCTTTTTATAATGAAACCTAGTTTATACATTGCAAATGGTATTCTGTTTTACTGCCACCCTTCCTTACACTGTTACATTTGTTTCCTAAACTGTCTATGTTTCTTCCTGCCAGCACCACATAAATCTTCTTAAAATCCTGCCCCGGTTCTGAGTTGGAACCCTTCAGTAGCTTACTGTTGCTTTCAAGGTCAGGTCCAAGCTTCTTACCCTGACCTCAAAGTCATCGAGGTCTCTTTCTCATTCCTTATCTAAACCTCTGCTTCAGAGAAACTGTAGGCTACATCCATTCACTTTCATGCAGCCTTTGCATATAGTATGACTACCCCTCTTCTCTGAGTATTCTCTCTAAGTCTTTCAGAACCCCCAGCTCTCACCTAAGTATTGTCTTTCTGTTGCACATTTACACACACATACATTCTCTCTCTTGCTCTTACATTTTAGGTTCTTAAATCTGTAAAGATTCTTAAGGTCAGTTCTGGCCCAGTGCTTTTGAATATCTGTAGTACTTCAGAAGTTGTGTGTTTTTTTTTTTTTTAATTAAATACATTTTATTTTTTCCACAGAATTCTTACAATAATTCTCAAGCACCATCACCTGGCTTGGGAAGGTAGGTAAATTTTATTCTATAAAGTATTTTTTGTGACACATTTATTTTTGTTTGTAAAAGTGGAATGGGTGGTAAGGTCTAATTTCCAAAAATGGAAAGATGACAATTCTTTAAAAATTACAACTATTTCTAATAAAGTATTTTTTAAAGTTTTCATTTTTCTGTTTATTTTTACTAAGTTGAAAATATGATAATGAGCATAATCTTAGAAAGAGTAGAGAAGAGGATATTTCACCTGGAGAAATCTTGAGTTTTTTTAATGGCACCTCAGTCCTTCTCATAGTTTGATTTCCACACCTACTTGGGTTTTTATCACGATGGTATTATTGTGGCTTTTCCTCCCTTCCTGTGTCACCCCCACCAAAAGGAGGCAAATTGCCATGAAAGCTTTTTTTGTGTGTAAGTTTACTTAGTTATTATTTTTATCTTAACTGACTTTCTGTCTTTGCCCTTGTGTATTTTCTTAATCAAATTTCTAGTGCTAAAAGTGAAGATAAAAATATTCTTAACAAATAGCTTCCCCCCCCCCCCCCCAACTTTTGTTTGATTTTCCTTTTTTTTTTTAAACGGTCTTTGGCATTTCCACAAATTTTAGTACTGCTGAAATGTACCTGTCAGAGTTCAACATGTGTTTCCTGAGAAAGATTTAATTGACAGGAAGCTTGAAATAATTGCAGTTGATTGAGAAATCTGTACCTCTTTGTCAGCTTTGAATAACTTGTTTAAACTTGGAAAATACCTGAAATGGAGTTCAAAATAAGATGTTCCTATCTACTACCACAATTTTCTTGTGTTAAATTGCAAATTCCACCCAACTTTCTATAAAACAACTAGAAAAGTACCTATTACATGCCAGAATAGATGGAAAGTGTGTTGAGCTGGGAGTGAGGTGATCTAACTTCTAAGTCTTTGAAGTGCTACTGACAAGGTGTGTGAACTCCTCCCTTCTTTTCCGTCAAAAGGTGGGACTTATTATTTATTACATTTATTAAAACAAAGAGTCTAGATAGGATGATTCACCATGGGCTTTAGTGAGGTAAGTACTTACTTAGAAGGAATTGTACTTCTCTGGGAACTCTTCTAGTTTAAAAGAATCTTTAAATTTTAAAAGCTTTCATGGAAGAAGAGCCAGTAGAACATTGGTTTCATCACATTCACCATATTCATACGAATAAGTTTCCTGTTTCTCTGTGTGTAGCAAAGCTGTTGGGATGCCTTCCCCTGTATCTCCAAAGCTGTCGCCAGGCAATTCAGGAAATTATTCTTCTGGGGCCAGTAGTGCTTCAGCAAGTGGTTCTTCGGTGACCATTCCACAGAGGATCCACCAGATGGCAGCCAGCTATGTTCAGGTTACGTCCAACTTCCTCTATGCCACCGAAATTTGGGACCAAGCCGAGCAGCTTTCCAAAGAGCAAAAAGGTAGGAAGGTCAATGGAGAGACTTTGAAGGTTGAAATTGTCAAAAAGAGCTTTTATGATCCAGTTAAATAAGTGTCTGATCCGCATTTAGTTTATTATGCAATCGAGAGTTGATGATAATGACCATTGCTTACCAGTCATACTGAATGTACTGAATTTGGTGAAAAAATACCTTTCACTGTACTGGTGACACAGACTAAACTAAAAACAGTTTTTGGTCTAAGACAAATAGGCCTTTGTTTTGGCGCATTAAGGACAGCGCCAGTTATAAAAGTAATAAAAATATATGCTGTTAGGATGGGTGACAGTAAGTTTGACTTAGGCGTAAGATTACATGCAGACATTTTGTACACAGGAGATAGTTAATATGTAAGAAAGCACATTTGGCAGCTCCTGGCTGGCCCAGTCACAGGAGCATGCGATTCTTGGTCTTCAGGGTCATGAGTTTGAGCCCTGTGTTGGGTGTAGAAATTACTAAAAGAAAAATAAATAAAACTTAAAAAAAAACACACATTCGTACTGGATTTTTAGGTCTATTGAAAAACTTACATGGTAAAAGAGACTATAAAATAAATTATTTTCTAGCATTATTCAGTTTTAGGTTATTTGAGACTTTGTACCTCATGTTTGTTAAGTCCCAAACTAAGAACATTGAGAATTATAACATATTTAAAGGTCCTGGGGAAGAATCACCGTATTGTACCCTGAAGTTAATATAACAGTGTATGTTAACTATACTGGATTTAAAAAAAAAAAAATTTTTTTTTTTCAACGTTTATTTATTTTTTTGGGACAGAGAGAGACCAAGCATGAACGGGGGAGGGGCAGAGAGAGAGGGAGACACAGAATCGGAAACAGGCTCCAGGCTCTGAGCCATCAGCCCAGAGCCCGACACGGGGCTTGAACGTGCGGACCGCGAGATCGTGACCTGGCTGAAGTCGGACGCTTAACCGACTGCGCCACCCAGGCGCCCCACTATACTGGATTTTAAATTTAAGAAATAATAATAAAATACTAGGGAAAAGTACTATATAAACACCATAATATTTTCATAGCTTTTTTTAGCAAATATGGCAAGTGTGGCAACTATTCAGGTAGATCCTTTGTAGACCAACACTCCCATCAGTCAGTCAAGTGTCTTTCTGTCACAGTGCATTTAAATATTTATTATATAAACAGGTAATCAGATGAAGATGAATGATTCCTATCCCTAAAGAGGGATAATGGGAAGAGAAAGGTAGAAGAGGAACCCCAGCATCAAACATGAAGTTGTGTTTCTTAAAATCCAATTTTTTCTTAAAATTTTAAATACTATCAGTGTTGCTCAGGAAAGGTTACAAAGCCAAAATTCTTATTAAGTCACTCCTGCTTTACTTTACATTTTTTCTCTTTGATAACAGTTTTCCAGCTTCATTTTTCCTTTTTTAAATCCTCTTCTTTCATTTTTACTTTTTTGCTTGGTACTTTTCAAATATTGACTAAAGGAAAGAGGATGCTATAATGAACCCCTGTGCACCTCGCACTCAACTTCAGCTTTACCAATACAGTATTTTGCTAATCTTACTCCATCTCTTTCTGACTCCTGCTTTTCTTTGCCCCTGGAGTATTTTAAAGCAAACAACAGATATTATAACATTTCACCCCAACATACTTTGGTATATGCATCCTTGAGTGATAAGGACTTTTCAAAAACATGATCACTGTGATCACTTTAACACAGTCACCAAAATTAATAGTACTTCCTTTCTGTCACCTAATACCTAGTCTACCATCCAGTTTCCCTTTTGTGGCAAATATGCGGGTTTTGGGTTTTTTTTTTAAAGACAGCTCCGTTTGTTTCCAACAGAGTCCACACATCCATTGATCAGTCTCCCACCTCTATTTTTTGGTGTTTTTGGAGGTGGGGCACTGTGCCATTTATGTTGAAGACAAAATGACACATATTCTGGTTTGACTGATTCCTTCCTCATGGTATCATTTAGCTTGCTCCTCTGTCCCCCATATTTCCTTCATACTGATTAGTTACATCTTGAGACTTGATTAGATTCAAGTTCATTATTTTAGATAATACTTCATAGGTGGTGCTCTTGATTTCCTGTTATAGCATATTACAGCATATTATGAGGCATGTAATTAATGGTTATCTCTTGTTTAGTGATATTAGGATTTGACCATTGATTGAAATCAGGTGGTTTTAGCCTCAGTTTGATGTAAGATTCCCTGTTAAACTTTAACTTTTTTTTTTTTTAATTTGCTTTAATGTTTGTTCATTTTTGAGAGAGAGACAGAGTGTGAGCGGGAGAAGGGCAAAGAGAAAGGGGGACACAGAAACCGAAGTAGGCTCCAGGCTCTCAGCTTTCAGCACAGAGCCCAGCACGGGGCTCAAACTCACGAACCCTGAGATCACGACTTGAGCTGACGTTGGATGCTTAACCGACTGAGCCACCCGGGCGCCCCTCAAACTTTAACTTCTGTTTTAACATCCATTGATGGTTATTATCTATATCCATTATTCCATTAGGAAATAGGAATCTGTCTTCTGATATTCCTTCTGCATTTTTTAGGTGTCATTCTATAAAGAAGACCCTTTTTTCCTCACTGTTTGATTGTGTCTTGTGTTGAGTAGGGCCAGGTCTTCATCATGAGAATGACCCCATTTTCTTTGCACATATAAAAACTTTACCATCTGAGTCCTGCATCCTTCTCTGTCTTCTCCCAAAATTGCATCGGGATCAGATGTTAGGACACTTTCGTTCCATCCTCCTCTGCACCCACCTCACATCCACATCAACGTGTATTTGTTCACATAGGAAGAATCCTTTCATTTCCATCCCTTACATTTTTAAACTATACTGTCTGAAACATGGGATTTAGTTTATCACTGTTGCATGGTATATGATTGCAGCAGAAAGTTTGGATACAGGCTGTCATAAATATCTAACCTCACAAGAGCTGTTACGGGGAAACATGCACAGAACATCGTCCTTTTTTGTACCACTTGCTTGTTACACAAAAACGGTAAACAGAGACTGTTTTGAGTACATCGTAGCACTAGGTCCCCATTTTAGTAGTGTATACTGCATACTAGCAATTGATAATTTCCATTAGTGGAATTCTGCTTTTATGTATAACACTTAATGCCTAACCATACAGTCTGTTGGAAACGTTTCATGACTTAGAGAAAATAATGTAGCTTGAAAGACAGAGACTATGGGATGGATGGTTTGTTCTAAAATGTGGATGGTCATCATTTTAATGCAGGCGGGAATCTTTTTTTTGACTTCCTATGAATACTGTTTTACAGTCTAGACCAAACTTTTAAAGCAGTGATTGGGGAGAGCATGTGTATCATTTAATGACTCTCTTTGGTTTTCTAGAATTCTTTGCTGAACTGGATAAAGTGATGGGCCCTCTCATCTTTAATGCAAGCATCATGACAGACCTGGTTCGATATACTCGGCAGGGACTCCACTGGCTTCGCCAGGATGCCAAGTTGATATCTTGAACTGAACACATTCTCGTTGCCTCTGATTTTCTCCACAACACTGTGTCACATCACGAAGGAAAACTGCCATAACATGCCACCTAGTCGACACTAAGAATGAGGAATGGTTTTTTCCTCCCTGGTTCATGTGTTGTTGTTATTTATAACCCAAAGCCATGATGTCAGTTGACCCCTTTAATATTCCCAATATGGAAAATTATTTAAATGTTTTTAAATCTGCAGCACATATTGCTAAGACGGTTTTGGTGATCTGTAATAAGATTGAAATTCCAGCTGCAATTCATAACTAATCAATTGAAATCCTATTTATTTTAATTTTTTTTAAGTTCCCAGATTGGGGCAGTTTAAAACTTAATTATTTCTGCTTATGAATTTACTCTGTTGAAAATTTAGCCTAAGTTTAATGTAGGCATTTTTATTTATATACTTTTGGGAGCTTTGTTACCTAATGTCTTTTTGTGGTAGCTCTTCTAAGAGTAAGAGTTGGTTCATCTAAAACGTGGACGTGTTCTTTCTGTACCTACTACCTGATATTATTTTAAATCGTAACTACAATTTTCTTGCAGAATTTATACTTAGTATTAAGGATATTCTTCTACACATGAAAATCATTTAAATATGAGAAGATGACATTCTCCAGAGAGAAGATGAAATGTGTCTGATTCTGTATGCATTACTTCCGGAACTGTGAATGTGTGTTAATAACACTATAGCAATCACAAGGTGACTATAGCTTGCATTTAATGCATTACAAAAGAGGGCAGGTAAACTTTCTAGAAGACGGATGTCGTGTGAAGGGTTTCATAAAAGGACAATCTTGAACTTCATGGATTTTGCTAAAACCATGTGTTCTTTTTTGTTGCTAATAACTTGACGGTTTTGAAACAGAGTTAAGTTACTGAGGGACAAACAATGATCCAGCTCCCGGGGATGTTGCCTGTATCTCTTTCGGTGATGGTGTTTGAAGGGTTAAATCTCTCTTCAGAATTCTTATTTGTAAAATGTTTTTGCCACACTAGATTGTGATGCTCTCATGGGAGCATGCAGTGACTAATGCAGGAATGGGCTGGAGCTTTGCTGTGTGTGCTTTTGCTGTACAACTTACAGTTTATAATGCCTGAGGTAGAGATGACGTTCTCCTTTTAGACTTGTCTTGTATTGACTGCCTTTGTATTATGAGGGCCCCCTCACCAATGATTTGTGTTTCCGATGGGATCAGAAAATTCACACTAGAAAAGTATCTAATTTAGTTCAATGTTAGCTCTCTTGGGAAGGGGAAGGGAGCAGGGGTAGAGCTTAAGAAGCCAGCTCTGTAAGAGTTGTGTATCAGAGTACCTTCCCTGTAAGGTGCATATAGGCGTTAAAAGCGAGAAACGTACCGTCTGTCATGCCCCTTTCGTGCCCCTATCATGTCTGGTGTGCCTTAAATCTTACCTTTGAATGAAACCTTTATGGATTGTTTACAGATGAAGTTTTACACTAGGACCAGATCACCCATGTGGTTGGTCTTCAGCAGTAATAATGTTAAATTCTCTTTACTTTTTAATCTTCCTTTAGGGTCACATAAAGATTAATTATTTCAGAAAAGCTAATGCTTTGGTACATGACTTAGTCTAACCTGTTGGGTAATGCTGCTTCAAAAAATAGTTTATCCTTTTCCCCATTCCAAAAATGAATCCATCCAATCAGAAAAAAGGATTGCCCTGCCATTTACAGATGATTGCTAAGGTTTGAAGTGCGAAAGACGGGATAGAAAATCTCCCAAGCCCAGTGGTGCAGTGAGTCCTCTGTGTTTGAGTCTTTTTTACACTCATTTCTGAAGCTAGTGAACCCTCATTGTCCTGTGGTTCAAATTTATAGAGCGTTTTAACTGTTTTGTACCTCGGGTTGTTTTTGCATGTCGCTGAAGATCAGAATCTAGAAATTTGGTTGAATTTAACTTTTTTCCCTTAGAGAAGTTGCCTCTGAAATCTTTCTGACTTCATCTTAGTATGTTTTAGGAACAGTTTTCCTTAAGAGGATGACTTCTCAGTGATCTAGGGTAGTTATTGAGAAACTCACCCCTGTTAATCAAGTAGTTGTATGTCCTGTCCTTCTCTGATTGCTCTTACTCTGATTCCTTAATTTGCAGTGATGTCTTAGAAAGGGATTAAGTGTCCTCTGAGCGTTTATACTTTTCAGCAACAGCAGCCAGCTGGGTACCTCTGAATTCCAGTGTGTTCTAATCTCTTGTGTGTCCTGAAAGGCAGCAGGAGTGTTTCTGGGGTCACACTGATACTTGGTTAAAATATAGTTTCCTGCATGTTTTCTGGTGCTGCTCTAAGTTAATTCTCTCTCTGTAAAACTGTTCATTCTTAGAGAATGAATTTTTCAAGCTTTTCATCGTGGAGGGATTTTTCCCACCAGGTGGTAATGGGCAGTGGATCAAAATCGTATCCTAAATAATTGAATTTTTGATGTAATAGTTTGTGGAAACACCACTCCCTCCCCTCTGTGTCCATCTCCTCCAAAGTTGTTTGTGTCTTCATCCGCTCCAGCACAGACTTTGGACTCCTTTATAGGCCACCGTTCCTCCTTCCTCAATAGGTGTCTTCACTGTTCTGTAACCATTTAAACCTGAATTTGACAAGTGGCTAAAAACTTACTTCGTCTGAGACTTGTACTTAATATATAGTTAATTATAGAAGTAGCAACTATTTAAAAAAACTCTATTGACTGCTCTTTAAGACCACACTTGTATGCCAGGAGGCAGCAGCCTACACCATTGGACTCTTCACAGGCATCCAGTGGACAGTGGATGAAGTTGTCACATGGTAGTTTTGCCCAGCCTGGGCTGGGCTGTGGGGAACACTCCCCTCCAGGTGATTCAAGCTTCCACAGTCCAGCCCGGGGCCAGTCTGGCTGGGGAGTGTTCAGCCCATTTCTTGCCTCAGGGCCACCTTTTCCTGGGCAAGTAGCCAAGAACTAACTTTATAAGAAATGAGTACTTCAGATCAATCTTCAGCTATAGTTGCTGAAGAGTAGAGAAGCTTGACCATCACGAATTTAATTCTCCAACGTAAAAGCAGTGTAGAGTAATGTGTGCACGTGCCCACAACATGCCTGTGCTCCGGGTAGCTCTCACACTGGTGGATCCATAGGCATCTAGGCTGTGCTTTGCATTCACTTGTGGCTTTATTAGATTCACTGTTGTTGTTGTTTTTAATTGTTGTTTTTTTCTTTTTCTTAAAGAAAGGTTTAATCAGCTAGATCAGACAAGCATCATTTTGTACTTAATGACAGAAACTTTGGGAAATTATATTCACTGAGTGAGCTTGCATTGTGAAGCAAGAGCCTACAAAAGGCACCTGTTCTAAACGAAAGTTCTGGTTCTGGAGGCTCGCAGCACTCTGGAGTTTCAGAGCAGCCAGTGGTTGCTCCAGTCAGTGATGCCTGATTGTGTAGAGGAGAGGTACACTGTGCACTCTTCCTAGGCGTAAGGGTATGCAACTTTGGATTTTAAAATTATGTACACATACACACTTTATATATATGTATGTATGTATGAAAACATGAAATTAGTTTGTCAAAAATGTGTGTGTTTAGTACTTTAGCTTAGTGCAACTATTTCCACATTATTTATTAAATTGATCTAAGACACTTTCTTGTTGACACCTTGAATATTAATGTTCAAGGGTGCAATGTGTATTCCTTTTAGATTGTTAAAGCTTAATTACTATGATTTGTAGTAAATTAACTTTGAGAATATATTTGAGCCCTTCTGTAGTATAATAAGGGTTCTTACAGGGTGGGAAGGATTTTAATTTTCCAGTTGCTAATTGAACAAAATGGCCTCATTATGTATTTTGAATTATAGGAGTTTGCCTCTGGGTCCCAGGAACATCTGATGGGAATGACTGTTTCAGGCAGATTGTGATGATTTTTTTTAAACCTAAGTAAATCCAGAAGCAAAGCATTTCATGTTCATGTAGACTCCTATAACTCATATTCCCTAGTTATGTGGAACACAGATTTCATTTCAGTTTTCATGTATCTACATGTTGGAGAGGCAGACTTTTTTTCCAATAATAAATAACATTGCACATCTAAGGTTGCTATTCAGTAAAATAAATAGAGATAAGTGTCAAATTATTTGGAATATGTAGTGACAAGAGGCCAATGTTTTTTGTGAGCTTGTCTTTGACATACTCCGTAACGGAGAAATTCAGTTTAGGCATCGAGACCCTAGAACCAGGCTGGCAAGTGACAGGAAGGAAGTTAGTAGTAGTACGTAAAGCAGATGCTGATTCTGTTCAGTTGAACCGTATGGTTAATTAAAGTCACTGCTCTAGAAAAGCAACGGAAGAATATCTAAATCTCTTCTTTTTGATGGAATCTGGTTACAGAATATGGCATTAGAGTTAAGTCTAAACCGAGTCTTACAGATCTTTAAGCATCCTAAAATAGCAGCCTAAAGTAATCATCACATAATGAAGTTGACTTTCGGAATGTCAGCATTGACCTCTCCTTGCCACCATTGCTCAGCTAAGCATAAATTGCCATTCTTAAAAAGAAGCAAACAAAAAAGCTTCCTAAATGAGCATGGAAAAAAAGCTCCCACCCAGAAATTCTAGTAATATGCAGTTTTTGACCTGTTACTGTTTCCACGTGGGGTTTCTTTTCAGCTTTCAACCACTGGAATTTTCTAATGGCTATGTTCCTCTCTGGAAAATATGTTTGGAAATGCTGCCTTTCAAATCAATGCCATGGTTATCCATACTGTTGAGTTTGTTGTTACTGTTCAAGAAGTGTCCCCCTTTTAAAACTTTATGCACACACCTGGCAAATCACTGACATGAGCGTTCAACAGTACTGGGGTTGGGGGGGGGGGCGGGGCTCACCAACAGAGCTGGCCCGGATGGCAGTGCCTAAAAAGGCACTACTTTTGAGGACCAGATGTGAGGTAGGTTGGTTAGCACGGTTATGAAAATTTCTATCTAGCCTCCGTTTTGAATGGTTTTAAGAAATTTTGTATATGGAGGATGGAAATGCTTATATATTTATTGAATCCTTTTATCTTATTTGACAGTAAAATTATTTGGTGAATAACGGTTTGATATTTCGGGAGGGTTTTGGAGGGGAAGCAATGCCGCTGATAAAAAGCCTTGTTGATTTTGCAGAAAGGTACTGTTAGTGTCTGATAGGATGCCTTTGTTTTGTACATGATCCAAATCTTTGTTTTACATTTCTTTTATCCAAAATATTTAAGCATCTGACATTTTCAACCAAAATTTCAATTATATACTGTGATTTTTATTTGTTGCAATACATTAAAATTTCAGAGGTACTTTGGGGCTCAAAAGCTAGGATTTCTAAGTATGTGCATTTCACATAATAAAGCTGTTAATGGTGAGCAAAGTATTATATACTAACTAGATTTTTCCACATCTGTATAGTATATTATATGTATTTTGTGGTATTGAGATTATAGAAAGTTTAGAGTGTCAAACATGCGTTTAATGTGTATTTTTAAACAAATTTATGGCAATTAAAATATTTGGAGACAAGGGTATCACATTTCAATTTGTAAAGATCTTTTTAACTCTACTGTGTCATTAAGATGCTTTGTATAATGCCAAACCATAGCTGGAGAAACTAAGTTTAATAAATATCAAATAGATTTTCTGTATTAAAGTTTATAAACACTGTGCTCTTTAAACTTCTTCAACTCTTACTCTGCCTTTTCATGTAATTTCTCTTTTGTAGCTTAGTGTCTACTGCTTCTCTGCTTGAAGAGTCTGGTCCCCTAGTCCGGCTCTTCTTTTCTGATGACAGAAATTCTGCACTTGCTGGCCATGCATCCTTTTGCGTAGATCACACTTCACCCTGCTCCAGTAGAACTCAGAAAAGTCTTTTCTGCTGTTCTTGGGGGCTTGGGTTTTATTGTTTTATTAAACTAGATTTTTTTCTTCCAGTTCTGCCTCCTTTTCAGTCATAGACAGACTTGGGCCCATCGTCGGGCAGTCAGTGCTGACACTGCCCATGTCTGAGGCCTTGCTGAAGAGTTCTGACCTGGAGCGAAGGGCCGGGATCCAGGGCCACAGCTTGTGAACTTGCCAAGGCTGGTCCTCTGGCTCTTAGGAAACTTTTCTCTTGCAGCCTGCCATTGTGTTCTTTATTTCTTACATGTTCACTTTCACTGTCCTTTCCAGATTGAGTAGTCTGTTACTAGGCAATGTTGGGGTTTTTCTGTAGCATACAAAATGAATCCTTTTTCCCCTCAAAAACTTGAATTTGAGACTGAAAATTTCAGTTTGAGACGTTTAATAGTATACATAGAAAAATAAACTCTAAATTGACAAGTTTAGTTAAGCTTATCTACATAACATTCTAAGAAGAAACAGAGACCAGTTTAAAGCACATATCTGTCTTTAAATATTAAAAACACAAAACTGCTTCACTTAAGTGTCTCCAGCCAAAATGCAGTTCATCAATATTCCATAGAATGGAGCACTGTGTAGGGGAATGCTGTCCTCTTTTCCCCCGGTGTGTACGTCATTCCTGGGCCACACTTAGGGAACAGCGTCTTTTTCTTAAGGAAAAGAAAAGGTGGTTTTTAGGACAAAGGTTTAGCAGTGCCCAGAGACATGTCTTCTGTGTTTCCTTCCTCTCCTGGCTCTATCTAACCTCAGGATAGACTGCAGAAAGGAAAGGCACCACCTTTCATGCTAACTTTGTTGAGCTGTTCTTGGTTCTCAAGTCCTGAGGGATTCTCCATGGAGCTCCCGGCTACAGCCCAGGCAGTCGCCTCTCCCAGTTTTATTCTTAGATCTGCGTGTGTGCTCTTCTGTCCTCTGCCCTTCTCCCAAGTTTTTGGAGTTACCTGCACAGCCTCGTGATACACTCAGAATCATCTCTGCAAGAGGATCCGATGGGCCTGAGGGAAACCCCTCTCCAAAATGGAGTCATTCTCCGTGGCCTTCTCTTTGTTGACCTCGGTTCCAGCATGGGGGAGCCATCTACCTGTAGGGCAAAGACCAGTAAAGCTCAGGCGTGGAAGAGGTGACCCCTTTCTGTACACCTTGGGAGAATGCTCACCGCCAGGATGCTGTAGACTCAGAGCAGAGGGACTTTTCCTCAAGGGCTGAGTCTGGTTCTCAAGTTCGGCCTACAATCCACCCCCCCCCCCCGCCACACCCACCCCTCCACACCACCACAATCCCTGTACACCCACTTCTTACCTGGTCCAACAGCAGCAAGCAGATCATGAGCACCGCAAAGAGTTTGAGATGCCACATCTTGACAGAGGGAGGCTGTTGGAGCCTGAAATCCGGGGGCAGTTCCCACTTCCTTTTATAGACTGGAATTCACCACTTTTATGGTTGCCAGGTGAGATGGGGGCAAAGTTTATATTTGCAACCACGGTTGATGTAATAAGTTAATGTCTACCAGAGGAATGTGCTCAAGGCCTGCCTTTCAGGCACGTTGTATTTACTGATCCCTCATTTGGACTTTGAGTGATTATGTTACTGGCTTGGACTCTGTTACCCATTTTACCAAAAGCACCACCCTCTCCTTCCCTTTGAAAGCCACGTGAAGCCACTGAGGGAAACCAGGCACCTAGCCACATTTTGATTCCAAAATAGCTCAGTGAGGTCACCGTAATCAAAATAAAATTCTAATAGTGAGGTCTTCAGAAATAGTGTTGACCCCTTTTCAGACTTGTCTAGGAAAGAAGCACCAGTCTATCATGTTGCAGGCAATTGGATAAGGCCCTTAGCTCCCTTCTTTGGGAAGTTGCTTCAGCATATGTGATCTAACAGCGGCCCCAGATCCCCCTTTTGTACAGATGGACTCTCATCCAGTTATCTGCTCCGGATCATCCCACTAGAAGAAGGGACCCAGCTGTGGCAAGTTCAAAGTCTGGCCTACCTGCCTTTTCCCAGGGGAAGGGCAATCAAGACTGATGTGGGACTTACTTGAACTATGGGTGAATAGAATGAATGAGTATAGGTGGTTTTGTTTTTAAAAATGTGAATGATATCTTAGCAGGGGTCCTAAATCAGTGGGATTGCTTGATGATGGTGACATATGACAGCAATCCTGGAATTACAGGCTTTCTGCCCAGTAGGTGACTGGGATCATCTGCAGAGCACAGCCTTCTAGCAGCCTCAGGGGAGCAGGCCTAGGGCTGAGATATTGCCAAAGCACAAAACGTCCATCAGCTTCCGTAGGAACAGCTGCAGATTGCTAGAACAAGAAAGTGCGTGTACCTAAGTCATGAGGTGTTATGGGTACTCCTTAAATGACATGGGCATTTTGATAAATGTGGGGGAAAGAGCTGTAACTTATGAGTAAGATTGATAGGACTTCAGATCCCTCCTATGACCTGGAAGGTTAAGCCAAGACAGATGTAACAAGATTCCTTGGTGTCTCCCTAAAAACTTGGCTGATACGGGGTCCCTGGGTGGCTTAGTCGGTTGGGCAACCAACTTCAGCTCAGGTCATGATCGCACAGGTCGTGAGTTTGAGCCCTGCATTGGGCTCTGTGCCGACCGCTCAGAGCCTGGAGCCTGCTTCGGATTCTGTCTCCCCACTTCTTTGTCCGTCCCCTGCTCACACACTGTCTCTGTCTCTCTCAAAAATAAATATTAAAAAAAAAAAAAAAAGCTTGGCTGATACCTCTTTCCAAGGCCTTATCATCAGGATGGGTATTTGGTTTGAGGTTGCCTGTTCTGCAAGGTAAAGTGGAGGAGACGCAGAACAGCAGAAGATAGGACAGCAAAGATGCCAATCGTCTTATTGAGGGAGCAGAGGGTGGGAAGATGGACCTCAGAACTGGAGCTAGGGGAGTGGGGTGTGGTCACAGATCTGATGGTCCTGGTCCCAGTCCACTGATGACCGTGCAGCCAGGCCCTAAGGGAGACACCACTACTTGCACTTTAGGAACTTGAAGAAACAGACTAGTTGGTTGCTCCTTCCCCTTAGGCCTGAGCTTGGATGTTGAATCAGCCCAGGTAGGGGCTTAACCAGGAACCTCTGAGGAGTGGGGAAGAAGCTATGTGATGACCTAGTGAACATTGGGTAAGAACACAAATCTGATTAGATAAGCAAAAGACTGACAACGTGATGTCCTAGACACAGGTCTGTGGCCTCCATGCCAGCCTCCCCTTAAAGAGCATCATCTGCCAAATGGGATTTGGAAACTGCTAGTTCCAAACATGGTTTCTCCTCATCTTTCATTTCCGCCCTCCTCTACTCCAAGCAAAATCAAACTAGCCAATTCCCCAGGCAAGGAAAAAGCCTGAGGGTCCATTGTGTACAGGGGGATAAAGTCTTATGTATCATAATGAGTGTGACAGCACTGCAGAAGCCTTTGGGATTCAAGCCTCAATCTTGTTTGCCACCTCCCCTCCCAAGAGGAAAGTCCCATCAGTTCACTGCCCATGGAAGGAACCCTGGTTAGGAAAAGTATTCCAAAATGTGCCTACATTACCTCTGTAGTTGTTTAAGTTAAACATGGAGCAAAAATCAAAGTATGAAAAGGAAAGTGGCATCTGGACAGCATGAAGCTGAAGTGACAGCCATTGTCCACAAGCATCCCATAGCCCTTGAATAGCTATGAATGCCTATTCCTGAAATAAATAAAAATAATCAATGGGCTCTGTACACTCAAGTATTTGCTGAATGAATAAGCATACAACTACATCTTCCTCCAGCAGAAAGGTCTAAGCAGCCTTTAACAATTTCAGCCATAAAGAGAAAACAATGCTTGGCTGGGAGGCAGGAGCCTGGGGTCTGGGTTAACTGACCAGGGATCAGTCCTTTCCCTTTGAGCTTCAGTCTCTTGTTCTCTCAGTGAGATGGGAGGAGATCTGAGACCTCTCAGCCACTGACATTTGGGGGGGGGGGGGGGTTCAAATGATTAATTTATAAGAAGAAAATGAGAAGCATGTTGGATAGCTTATAGCTCAGTAACTCTGATTACAAGTCCCAGGGATTTTCTGCTGCTGAGGTAAGTGCTGAGGATGAAATGAGAGAAAGAGGGTGTAGCTACATGAGCAGTTTGAAACACATTCCAGATGGAGAGGAGACCATTAGGGCTTGGCCGTAACTGGAGACTTTTTTGCTGTCCCTGAGCAGGACATGTCTAATAAAAAATGAAAGACTCTGAAATGGAAAAACTTTTCCAGGTAAAACTTCAACAAAGGGTCAAAGTGTATTTGTTTTGCTGGCTGGAACTGGCACAGGCTTCTGGCCCTACACTAGGTAGGCCTGCATCTCGAGGACTTTGTTGGCAAAGCGGAGTTCACTTTGCTGCATTCTACAGCCCAGAGATAAGAGCCCTTGTGGGGGCGGGGCAGTGCTGAGGAAAAGAAGGGCTAGATGAGTTAAGTGGTTGTGCCCTGGAAGCAGAGGACTGAGCCACAGCCAGGGCTGGAGGCTCCAAGTGGGTGGGTTATAGGCATTAAGGCTCACGGCAGTGGTCCCCTTCTTCCTTAAGAGACTTTAAAAGTTCTTTTCTTTACAGTTCTCTGCAGATAGAATGGTCTCCAAAATAATCCCAGGTCCCAGTACAGTAGTACTGAGCTATGATAACTCAACACATCCCCCACACACCCCTTTAACCCACCGTCCCCATCACCCTGCTACACAGGGTTCCATGCCCCCCCCAGCCTAGAGAACGAAGAAGCCCTTTGGTGAGAGACAACCTTCTGGCAGCCTTTAGTAATTTTATTCAAAGCAGAACTTCAGTAAAAGATTGTAGCAGGGTCTTCTCAGAGCATTCCTGGGATAAAAAGGATTCAGACCCAGACTCAGGGCCTGGTCTGTGCTGAAAAAGGGTTAAGTTTACTTTTGAGCTGTTCTCTTTAAAGGAGTCAAGGAACCAAGAAGAAATAACATCTTGGGGTAAAATGGAGCCAAAAAGATGGGAGAGGGTAGCCATCTCCCCAAGGAAGTTTGAGGCTAGTCAGAGGGAAGAGGACAGGTTACTGGCCCATCAAGGCAGTGGCCCTCCCCTGGTGCCTGAACCTGTTGAAACTAAATAAAGTGAAGGAGGGGTACATTTACACCTTCAGGTCCACAGCTGCATCAGATTGTCAATAGTCTAGGACCCAAATACACAGCAAGTCCCGGGAACAAATTTGGACAGAGCCCAGGAAAACTGGACGTTTGGTGAGGCAATTTTCATCACATACCTGTCCTTTGTTAAGCCTGCCAGACACCTACTTATCTCTCATCTCACCATTGCAACCCTATGGCTTTATATTAACACATTATCTTACTGGCAAAAAGTTCAAAGCTCAGAGATGCAGATTTCTTGCTTGTATCATACAGTGAAGAAACACAGGTTAAAGGGCATGCGCCCCAGTTCACCAGACTCAGAGGTTCTTTATCCTGCCACACAATCCAATTTCTATTAGCGTTTTTTGTTTCTAAGTATTTTAATCCTGGTTCCTAAAAGGCAAGAATAATTGTTAGAATAAAAGAGGGGCAACTGAGTGGCTCAGCTGGTTAAACATCCGACTTTAGCTCAGGTCATGATCTCGCAGTTTATGATTTCAAGCCCCGCACTGGGCTCTGTGCTGACAGCTCAGAGGCTGGAGACTGTTTTGGATTCGGTGTCTCCCTCTCTCTCTCTCCCTACCCCCTCACACTCTGTCTCGCTCTAAAATAAACATTTTTAAAAAATAATAAAAAGAAAAGGAGAAAAAATACAGCCTGGGCCAGTTGCTGCTCTGGACCAGCAGGAAGTGTCCTAAGAAGTGAGAAAGTTTCTAGAAATGGAGCAGGCAACCAGAAGCATGTTAACTACCCATACCTACCTCTACCATCTCCTGGTGAAGGGAAAAGGGCCTTTCTACTAAAAAGAGAATTCAAAGGCTCTAGAACAAGAGTAAACTTTTCAGTAAAAGGCCAGAGAGTATTTTAAGCTTTCTGGGCCATATGTGATTAAAACCATTAGCAGCCTGGTACAAGAACAGGCAATTTGCTGACACCAGCTCTAGGGGCCAAGTGGTGATCTCACTCCTGCTTTTATAGCTGACTTCCCCTCTGGCTAAGGAAGGCCTGTCTTAGGAGGAAAGGCAGTCTAGCATGGCTTTAGAAGCATTAGTGTCAGACTCTACCATCATTGTTTGTGTCATTTAGTCAAATTACTTACTCTCATTGTGCATGTGTCCTCATCTGCAAAATGTGTGCAATAATGATAATTAAAAAAAAAAAAGGCAGCTGTGAGGTTTAAAGGCACATGAAGGACTATGTGACACACCGTAATTACAGTCGTGACCAGATCTTGCTGTTATTACGGGAGCAGACCCCTGGCAACCCGCGGTTCACAAATGATCTGCAGGAACAGCTGCGGCTACTTTCTCGTAGATTACAGAACAAGCACTGAGCTCAGATGCTTCACCAAACTCACTAGAGAAACTGTTTAGGACTCATGCCAGGAAGGGGAGTTCACCAACTTGAATATTAGTCACATCCAGGACTTGCTCATAGAAATGGAAAATGACAACGGTGCAGTCCATAAGAAGTTTATTATGTCTTCAAGACAGTACAGTGTCGACTCCTCTCCCAGAGAAGGGCTTTCAGACGAAGGGAACCATTATCCAGATGAGTGGCTCATTTGTCATTTTCATAAGCAGCCGGATTCTTCCTCTTGGATTTCTCAAACTCCTGGGTCCCCCAGGTATAGACAAGATAAAACCCTACAAACGCTTTAAAAATCAAAAGCGAGAGTAAGCAGTGCACCCATATAAGACACTGGGGTCCCAGTCTTCTTTTCTGACTCACTGCAGGTTGTGCCCTCCTGTCTCTAGTTTCCAAGAAGCCACTTTTAAACCAGATGATGAAGGAAGGTTGTATCACACACTCATTTTACAGGCGACCAAAATAAAGGGCCAGGCCAGGAATATTTGTCACCAGACCTCCCCGATCTCTTTCCTGTTGGACATTTTAAATATTTTAATGAGATAATGAAGATAACTCACAGAAACTATGCACGTAACGATGCACGTAACAGAAACGCGTACGTGAACACTTCGGTGGTTTTTAGCAAATTCACAATGTTGTGCTAATTTTCATCACTACCTGATGCGGATGTAACACAAACAGTTCCTCGCTACTTAGTGGGTAAAGATGACCTCAGAGGGAGGCGCTGAAATCACACAGGTGACCTTGCACGGGTCGTTTAAGTCGTCTGTGACTCAGTTTGCTCATCGGTTAAGATAAGCAGGACGATATACTAGCACGAGGGCTTTCAGGAACACTCAGAAACCGGGCGTATCCAAAGTTGCGGAGTGCCTGCCCTACCGACAGTGCTCACGGAATGGACCCGCTGTTGGGGTGTAATGGAAGTCCAGCCCCCCTACCCGGCCAAGGCACTCACGCGGCAGGACGCGAAGGATGCACGCCCGCGTGCGGCGTAGCACGTTGGGGATGCCCTTGCTGAAGTAGTGCGGGAAGGCGCGCTGCTCGAAGGGTGACAAGCTGTAGGTGATCACATGCCGCATCCGCGTCAGATGCCCAAACTCGCGGCCCATGGTCGTGACGGCGCCTGCAACACCGAGGGTCGATAGGCGCTTACCTCGGTCTCCGGACGCGCCGCTTCCACCCAAGAGGTCCTCCCCGGCGCCCCCCATCCTTCCCGGCCCAGGCGCCGCCTCCACCCTCCCAGGGGCCACCACGACCGTACCTCACTCCCGCTCGGGGGTCACCTCGCCCTCCACAGCCTCGGGAAGCACCAGCCTCCTTCCGTCACTTCCGCTAAGTGGAAGCCGCTCCGGGAGGCCGTGAAGTCACTTCCGGCGAATACCATTTTCCTGCCGTCTCCAGGGGGAGGCACCGTTGCTCCCCCTTCTAGAGAAGAGTGCCCGGGTCGGGTGGCCCCGTGGATTGGCGGGGCCAAGCGCCGGCTGCGGACTCCGCGGCGGCCTTTGGGGTCCGTGGACTACCCGGCCGACTATCTCAGTCCCTTGCCTCTCCGTGCGACGGCCGGGGCCGAGGGGAACTGAGGTGAAGAGAAAGGGGCCAGCCGGCGTCAAAGGCGCTCCCGCCGAGGACCTATGGGTCCTGCGCCTGTGGAGGGCGCCCTGACGCCCGCCGTGGGGCCTCCCTACGTGACTATGTGCGCTCTGGTCCGGCCGCTAAAGGGGTTCGGTTCTTTTCAGAGCATCGGTGACGAGAATCAGAATCAGTACCAGGGGCTTGCATCCGGGGTTTTTCTCGGCTGCCGCGGTTGTAGAATGCACTGGCGGGGTGTAGACTTTACATGGGTAGAATAATCACGTTTCCTCAGGTCGCGCCCCAGGAGTCTTCAAGAAGTGGTCAAGCCGTTGATAACCGGCTGTTGATGGCGGTAGGAAGACAGAGGTCACCCCCGCAGCCGCCAGCTTCTCTCCGGAAGCGCTTTCTAAGGCGGGATGCAGGGCGTCTTGTACATGTTTAGTTCATGGAATTGCCAGCCGTGTGTGTAGTAGGAGTAAGCTGTCATTCAAAGTTTAGGTGTGTTTTATGCGACCCTGCTTACCAGTCATGGGCCGGGAAGGCTTGGCATAGGCAATGAACTTAAAATTTGGAAACATAAAATTTGAAACAGTTTCATCAACCTAGGTGCTGCACAGACTGGTTCTCTCTTGTACCAGGAGTGTGGGTTGATTTCCTTCCAGTGTGATCTCATGGGTGGCGCTGGATATGCATTCGTTTCAGCCTCTTGTGGTGCACCTTCGTCCCATTTCTCTTATTAAAAAAAATTTTTTTTCAACGTTTTACTTATTTTTGGGACAGAGAGAGACAGAGCATGAATGGGGGAGGGGCAGAGAGAGAGGGAGACACAGAATCGGAAACAGGCTCCAGGCTCTGAGCCATCAGCCCAGAGCCTGACGCGTGGCTCGAACTCACGGACCGCGAGATCGTGACCTGGCTGAAGTCGGACGCTTAACCGACTACGCCACCCAGGCACCCCATCCCATTTCTCTAAAACATCATCTCTCACCTAGTCTCAGCTCCAAGGCAAGAACATAAGTACTTACATAACAAGAACAAAAACACCTTGCAAATTCTACCATCATTTGAGTAACAAAAAACAACCTGCAAACATCTCTAAACCTTTCAACCTACATAGGTACAGATGAATATGTAGATGAAAGTAAAGAATCAAGGTATTATATTCTAAAATTAGCCAAGGTCTGGGGCGCCTGGGTGGCTCAGTCGGTTAAGTGGCTGACTTCAGCTCAGGTCATGATCTCACGATTGTTCTTCTTCGTGAGTTGGAGCCCCACAATGGGCTCTGTGCTGACAGCTCAGAGCCTGGAGCCCGCTTTGAATTCTGTGTCTCCGTCTCTCTCTGCCCCTCCCCTGCTCATGCTCTATCTCAAAAATAAGCATTAAAAAAAATTTTTTTTTAATGAGTCAGGGTTAAAGGTGATGTCCATTTTAAAGCATATTGCAGCATTCCAAGTACATATTCTATACGAAGTTCCCTAAGAGAATTGGGCCATCCAATAGTTCTCTGTTCTCTGGGATTTCCATGCCAATTGTGACTTTTTTCTCTCCAAATCCACATGCAGTAAGTAATTATTCTAAGCACCTGGGAGCCAGAGAGGTGATGAGAGTGAAGGAAGAGCAAGAGTGAACCCAATACCATAAATTGAATACCAACAGGTTTTCGTATCATCATGAATAATTAGCTTTTTTCCGTGCTTTGGAAGTTTCAGCAAGCACCTAGGGAACATTTTAAGAATCGTAATCTCAAAAAAGGGATGGTTTGGGGGCGCCTGTGTGGTTCAGCCGGTTAAGCGTGGGATTTCCACTCAGTTCACGATCTCGTGGTTCGTGGGTTTAGGCCCTGCTGCTCCACGCTCTCAAGGCAGAGCCTGCTCTGGATCTTCTGTCTCCATCACTCTCTGCTCCTCCCCCGCTCCCCCTCTTTCTCTCTCTCTCTCTCTCTCTCTCTCTCCCTCTCTCAAAAATAAACATTAAAAAAAAGTTAAAAATTTTTAAGGGGGAGTTTTAAGGTCACTTCTCAATTTCTGTTGGCCTTTCAGCTTGCATAGGTAGTCCACCTACGCAATGCTAACTTAAGAGATTTTAAATGAATGCCAGAACAAAAGGGAGAGGAAAGGTAAATCACCAGATACATCAGTATCTAATGAGCACAAATTGGATAGATAGGATGTTATCAGATGTTTGATTCACAGCTGATAAGAATTATCTTCAGGTACCCATCCTTGAGGTCTGATTACAGAATTGACCCTAGCCCACCCACACACCTAAAATTTATTTAAGAGACCAACCTTAGCTCTTCCTGGCTTTTAGGAAGAAGACTGGTATGGGGAAATGTATTCCTTGCTAGTTCTTCCAGGCCATGGCGCTTCTCAGCAACTTTTTCCTTTGGTTTTTCTGCTTTTCCTGGCTGTGTTTTCCTATTAGTCTTTGTTCTCGGGCTTCTACAGGAGAAGTTCAGATTGCAGCGGGTGCTGAATGGGAAGCTAAGGCTGAACCTTGGTCCTTGGTGCAGCCTCTAGATGAAAAAGACAGATTGGGCTTCCTTCCTCCTCTCTTCAAGGTTCTGTATAATGGGCAAGGTGACGCCCCTAGGCTGCAGCCAGACTCCAGAGCTTTGCGTTACATGAAGAGACTCTATAAGTCCTTTGCTACCAAGGAGGGGATCCCTAAATCCAACAGAAGTCCTCTCTACAACACTGTTCGGCTCTTCACATCTTATGCCCAGCACAAGCAGGCTCCTGGGGACCAGGTGACAGGTGTGTAGGAGTGGATTGGTGAATGGGTGGTGGAAAGATGATAAATTAGTTTGCGTTTCGGTTAAAGAAACAGATTGGGTTTGTTCTTTGAATTGCGGTTTACTTTGCATAATATTCAATAACCGAAATCAAATGTGGTACTTGATCTTATGGTTTTAAAATCTTCATGGATTAAGGGGTGGCGAGTCTCCTAGGATATATAGGGTAGAGTTAGAGGGGACTTAATAGCTCTAAAGACTGAGGAGTGTTTTGTTGGAACTCAGCATCTTCTCCAAGGTCACAAAGTCAAGACTGGAAACCCGGTGTCTTGACCTCTCTTTGTTCTTCCCCTTTTACCACTGCTAACCTGGAAATGTGTCTAAAATATC